>NW_009953799.1:701404-712361 GCF_000747805.2 Chaetura pelagica
GGGGCTTCGGGAACAGCCACCTCCCCTGGCCCGGGGGCTTCCACAGCTGAGCAATCAGAGCCCACTGGCAGCAAATCCTCTGGCCACAACATCCAAGTGCAGGGGCCAAGTTCCCCCCTCCTGGCGCCTTCAGGGAATGTCCCACCACGTCCCTCCATGAGTGCAGGGGCACAGCTGCCATCTCGCCATGGGCTGCAGGGAAACTGCTGCTGGGGCACCTTCTGCCCCTGCTTCCTCACCAACCACCAGCACTGCTCTCCTCCTCCAGCCCAGCTCTTCTCCCCCAAGTTCCTCTCTGCTCAGGTGTCATCTCAGTTCTTTCATATGTTAATCTGAGACCTGCATCTCTTGTCCCTCTAATGGCTCCTTGGCTTTGGCTGGGTCAGGGGCAGCTTCTCAGTTTCTTACTGGAGCCACCCCTGGGAGCCTTCCCTACTACCAAAAAAACCACCAAACCAAACCAGAAAAATTAACTTTCCTTGCACTGTTCCCAGAAGCACAGACAGCAATTCTTCATAGAAAAAGAAAAAAAAAGAAAACAACAACAAAAAAAGAAAACAACAAAAAAAGAGGGAGTGGGAAGGAATGAATAGAGTCAGGTAAGACCAATTGAGTTTAGCAGCTTTTGAGTTCCCATCCTGGTTTTCAGTGCTTTAATTCTATGTCAACACGACATGGGGTTTAAAAAACTAGTCCCAGTCACATTTCAGGTGATTCTTTCTGGGCTAGCAGCTCCCCAACAACCATACATGATGGTATCAAGCTGCAAGACTGGTACCCTCTCCTCCAAGAAGTGGGGAAAGCTTCTACTGTTAAACTATTTCAGCTTTCCTACACACTTCAGTCAAGCAGTTCTGAGGAAATTTTTTGGGGCTAATCTTTTATCAAAATACTTCTTCTCCTCCCACTCTTCCTGACATGTCCTAGATCGTTTTCTTCATACTGTGTTTTCAAAAGTTACTGATGAGGATCAGATAGCAGTGAACAAGTTGTGTTACCAGCAGGGACTCTGGGAAGCTTGGACTGTCAGGGAGCTGCTGCTGTCCCTTCAGCATGTTTTTGTGCAAAGGATAAGGGTAGTGAGTGATGAGCTGCTGTTTGTCAGCACAGGCCATATGAGTTCAGATGAGAAGATATTTTCTAAGAAAGCCTTTGCCTTTCTAACTTTTTCTCTGAGTGGACAAGAATATGTATCTGCAGGCATAAACATAGAGATGTGCAGCTCAAAAATGGCCTTGGGAGTGGACGTGGGAGTTCAGGTCATTCCTAACACTGGGCAAAATAGATGACATTTGATAGAGAGACAAAATGCTGGAGGAGCTTTTTTTATGTAAAGACTTCACTCCTAGACCTGACTTTTACATGAACCCAGAAAGATCGGGAGATGCTCTTGCTGCACCCAGGTTACCTTTCCAACACAGAGTGTACAATGACTGCTCTCCTGCAATCTCCCAGTACTGGTACAGGGCCAAAGATGAAACTCTGGAACAGAAATTCTTCAAAGAAATAAGATGTTATGTTTGGATGTGAGGTGTTCAAATCAATCCAAGTTTGAGAGGGGTTTTACTGTCTGTGCAAGCACAGCCTTGAAAGGGATGGAAGAACTATTAGAGAAACAGATCTGCAGAAAGCCAGCCAACTGAAGAAGAGTATAATAAAGGGATAAAGCTTCAAAAAATGTGTAAGAGAGGAAACATTAGTCTTATTCACCCAGCTTGCTTCTACATTTTAGGCTCCTAGTGGAACAGTCCTCTGAACTTCAATAACTCCGTTGTTCACCAGAGTCAGTGAAGAGTGGGAAGAGTCTTTGCAGTTTCCCAGAGGGAGTTCTTATCTGGATGTGTTTAGGTACAGTGTTGGTAGACAGGAGCTCACCAAAGGCAAGAGTGCAATAGGAAAGTGGAAAAAGGCATACCAGGGAATAATAATAATAATTTAAAAAAAAAAAAAAAATCCATCTAAGGAACTTAACAAGAGACAGGACAGAGCAATTTCTAACAGAGAGTGGAATAATGAAATATGAATGATGCAAGATACGAAGGAGAAAAGAAATCTTCAGGGAGAAGACTGACTGTGGTGAAAGCTGCTGAAGAAGAAAACATAATATAATCACATCTAAGCAGCTTGAAGAAAATGGAGTAAGCAAGTGGAAATCTTCTGTTTGTTTTTAAAGGTTACTCCAGACATTACTGCTTGGAGACCAATACCTTTTGCTCATCACTATTTAAATGCAAGAGAATTAGAGGTTCTGATTATTCCTGACCTGCTTGTCTTGGAAGTAAATTTCTCACATATTCTGTTTGCTTGATGCATTTGTAAATCTTTTTAGCATAATCTTTGAAAAGGAGAACTGAAGCAAATACATTCTCTCTGGATATATGCCTCTAAGGCTGAGAGGAAAAATGAAGCTTCAGTGACTAAGAGTCATTTAATTAAACATGGTGAATCAAACTACATCTCAATGCTGGGTCTTTTTTCTTTGCAATTTCAGTTTTATTTCAAAACTATGATCCTGAGATCCTCTCCACTCTGCTGCCATTACTCCACTGAAATAGCTTAGAAGTTCCTCAGCCACCTTGAATTATGTCTGTGCCCACATCCTGTTCTCAAGGAAGCCACAATGCTTTGTGTCTTCCTCTCATTTGGCCTAGGTCAAAACCCCTTGGCCTGGGAAAGGAGCTTTCCTCTCCGAGTTCAATAGCAACTCTGCTGCCTGCTACCTCTATAATCAGTGAAGAGGATTGGCACACAATTCACTTTTAAGAACACCTATCTCTTTGTCACAGACTGAAGACTCTGAGGTCAAGATCAGACATCCAGATTTTAGACAGGATAAATCTCACTCTAGGTGTTCCTGCCAAGAATGTTGGCAGACAGTCTCAGAGCAGAACTAGTGTATCTTGGCATGACCAATATATGTCTTTCTGAGAGGGACCAGGCTACCAGAGAGGCTTGGAGATGCTTTACCCTGGGCTGAGACAAAGCCAAAGAAACCTTGCCTTGATCAGAAATTCACCCTGCTCTGAGCGGAGGGTTGTACCAGCTGACCTGTGGAGATACCTTCCAGTCTACAGTGCTCACTGAAACTATGAAATTCATGTGTCCCTGGAGAGTACCATGGTGAGAAACTGTCGAGGAGAGAGCAGCTTGCAGCTGAAGACAAAGAACTGAAATTTAACTTCTATGGGTCAGGGAAATTGTGGCTTGGTATCCACTCATTCAAAAAGTAAAATTTTTCTAGCTTGCCACACCTCTTTTTGTACCTCATGTTCCATTGGTCATTAAGTCTAGAGTAAGGAGGGGAAATGTACTCTAAACCCAACCCATGGTTCATGAACTTTGCCTTAATAATACAACAGAAGATCTGTCCTGCCTAACATTTAGTCTGTTAGACACTGCAGCATCAGGGCTCTAAGGACTTCAGCATGATAAAAAATGAATTAGCTTTGCACTGCATTCACCACATAAAAGAAATCTAGCAATATGCCTTTTTCAGACTTTTGAAGTAACAGGTAACAACATTTAACGTCCAGGATGTTCTTCTGGGCTGCGTATCTGGAACAGAGGCACCTCAATGCAGAGCTGAAAAAAGTACCTGGGAAATTTCATTCATGCAAACTTTTAGACAGCTCAAATAAACTCAGCCTTTTGATTTACTTTGTAAGGTACCAGATCTTCCTCATGACAGAGGCTTACTCAGAGCACTGGATTAAAGTCTGGAGGATCAAGGGCCTCAAAATCGACCGTGAGGCACTAAGGTCTCTGATCAGACCTGGGCCTGGGAGCGTGGCTTTATTTTCTACAATCTAAAAGAGAGATTTACCTCAGAGGTTTCTGGTAATCTTCTTCTTGTGGAAGGTGCTTCAGTGCCACTTGAACCAGCCCTGTTCCTTTTTTCCATGTGTGATATTTCCATGCTATTGTAATACAATCCATAGTGTGTCTGACCAAGAGAAGTTCACTTCTGAGTCTTTTGCTGCAGCATGGAAAAATTGTAAGAAAAAGGGAAATAAATTAAAAACACGGTCTTATAAATTTTATTACCAGAATCAGATCCTTCCTCTTCTGCAACAAGGGCAAACTTTATCAGAAAGATCTTTGATGATTAAAGTGTTGTTGGCAGTAGACCCACAGAGGCTAATTATGAATTCTCTACTGCACTTCCTGCTGCTCTCTCAGATAGTTGGCCAACATCAGGGGAAAATTGTAGCATCCTAGATCAAGAAGCAAGGAAAGAAAAGATTTAAGGCTAGATTCTGATGTGTCTTATTAATTTACAAATGTTAAGTTGTGCCATGGAAGTGCATGGAGCTGTGCCAGTGCATAATCTGTTACCACGATATTATTTTCTGTTTATATAGTATATACAAGCCATAGAACATACATTTCAGATGACACAAAGCATTTAATGAGGAATATCTATGAGTGTCATATACAGGCTTCTGAATATCTGCAAGCTTATAATTTTCTCCCTTCTCACAGTTATGCAAAGTGTTTGTATAAATAAATGTCATAAAAGTATATAGTTTTCTTCCCTATAGACATACTGATTTTGCAGGAAGATCTCTATGGCATGTTCCAGGCTGTATGTTAACCACTCTGTGGTTAACCACAGATCCTTCTCACTCACGAGCAGGTTTGATACTCAAAAAGAGATTTTTTTGTTCTATTAAAGCCATGTGGGACAATAGGACTTCCTATTCTGAAGCTCTTTACAAAGGCGTATGGCTATATTGCTTCTCATTTATAAATTCATAGCAGAGATAAGGGGTGAGACTGGATAAAATCCATGCCTACAATGGGAGCATTCTTGCATAGCAACAATACACTTGTGAAAGAGCTGAGCTGCCTTAAAAGGCCAATCTCAGGAGAATAGCAACCTTCAGCCTTTGAGACACAGTGAAATAACTCAGGCTCTCTTCTCTTAACCTGTTTCCCCTTTTATGCGTGTTCACAAACAGGTTGGTTTAGCCTGAGAAATAAAATGCAGGGAGAGCACAGAGTGTTCTCTCATTGTGGGAATAAAAGCTGAACACCTATCTCTGTGTGGATTCCAAACAACAAGGACAGCCGTGTCTGTATTCCAGTCATGTTTCCTTATTGTCTGTGCAGTCCTGCCCATCTCCAGAGCACAGGAAACTGCTTAGGGGGATGTAATTCTGTTTAAAAGTCTGTCACTGTGAATTACTGAAAAGGAAAAGGAAAATCACAGGGTAGCACAGCAGTACTTTGGTGCCAAAATAATCCCAGACCCATGCAGTGTCAGGAAATAATTTGCAGTGAGTATATGAAATTCCCCTATATCATTTTCTTGAGGCTAGAAACATACTAATGTCTTCTGTATAGAGAAACAGAGGCCTCAGGTTAAAGACACAACTGGAAAGAGAAGCTGACAAGCTGGCGCTTCCAATTTCTACCACTGTCTAATTTCAGTCCTCAGACCCTGTGTGTAAACAACTGCCTTGCTTTTGACATGATCAGGTCTACCTATTTTTTGTAAGGTTTCCTCTGGTGTTACAGTAGCTGCATTTGCAGTTTGTTTGCCTTAACTCTTCTTTTAATCCTGGTTCAAAAATTGTATAACTATGTTGTCCTCAAGAAACAGGATGTTTAAAATATAAAAGTAGATGAGCCTGGGGTGTTTTGGGAGATTGTAGGTCACATTTAAAATAACTTGCATGTAAAATTATTCAGCAAAAAGAGGTAGCCTGAAGTGAGTCAGTGGTTCAGAAACTCTAGTGCAGTTAAACAGTCTAGAAGAATTTGCTAGTGGTCCTTTCAGAATTGCCATTGATCCTTCTAAAAAGACCATTCTTGCTTGTATTTTCAAAATTTTTATTAAGGAAGGTTGTCCCTAAGGAAAAGATCAGCTGAAAACCCATGCATCAACAGAACTGCATGCAGGGAAGGAGTAAAGAATACAAAGTAAGGAATATACCTTAGGCTGCCTCTTTGCACAGCACTAGATTTCACTGCTACAGAAGCCTAAGAGGAGGAAAAAGGCCCAAACAACAACCTTTTCCTCTCATTATGAATGGCTTTTAGAACTAAAAGTCAATTCAAACCAGTAGAGAAATTGCTCAGAAAATGCCAATGTCAATGGTCTCTTCAGACAGGCAGACCTGGTTAAGACCCGCAGATTCCTCATGGTTATTAGATTCCTTAAAACTTTTGAAAAACCAGCTGCAAACTAATGGAAATTAATTAATTGAGCAAATAAATAAATAAATATATAAATGTACATAAGATTAGTAATGGTGGCAGAAACATCACCCATTTGCAAGAGTAACAATATCACTTAAAAGCAGAATCTCCCATTTCAAGTAAACTGGCGCCACAAGGTATGAATGAGTTTTTATAAAGAGACAGGGTAGACACAACAATTTACTTCTTGTTTTAAAGTGCAAGCATTTAATTTGAAGGAAGTTCTTTGAGTGTAACAGAAGTGACTGCTCCCTCCTAATATTCAGCAGAACCTAAATTGGATTGATGCTAAATGATTAGATTTACGAATGAAAGGGTTGCCCTTGAGTTGCCTGCTGGGAGTCACTTAAGACTTGTGTTTTGCCCTTCTCATGTCCTTTCTGTCCAATCAGAAAAAAAACCCCTTATTTTAATGTTAAATTTACAAATTAAACAACTTTGCTACAATGCATGCAGTGCCTAGTTGAATGGGGCTCTGATTAGCTGGCTGTGTCTGGGCTTACTACTACAGCATGAAGAAGATAGCTTAAAAAAATCAGTTTTTTACACCATTTGAATAGAAAGAAAAAAAAAAATCAGTAAAAAATTAACTTCCCCAAAATTGTAAAGAATTCCATGAAGTTAACATTTTCATTCCCTTATTTTATTTTTTTTTAAACAATTCCTTTTTTAATATATATTTTAATTAAAAATTTGACTTTTTCTATTTTGGGGCTGCATACTCGTAGTTCAAGCATTAGGAAAGAAGGCAGGGATGTGGTGCAGGTGGGTCTTTTTAAATAGGTTTTTTCCATTACCCTTCTCATGATTTTTATGCTTTTTCATGTCTCTGTCTTTGAATGTTGCTTTCTTCAAGGGAGCAACGAGCAAATACAGAAAGAGAGAAAAACATGAAGAAAAATGTTTTTAAATTTGAGGTTTTCAAAAAAAGCAACAAAAAGACATCACATTTGTTAAGAAGTGCAACAATATTTAAAATAAGCCCACCTTTGTGAATGCACTGACAGGAGTGAGCCATCGTTTGATGAACCATCTACAGTAACATTTGCTATGCCTGAAACCACCAGGGAATGCTGTTTGCTCTTCTTCAATCCCTTGTCTTAATTCCATAACTGTGACTTTTCTTTTTCATTTCAGTTTTCCATTTTAGTTGCTTTTACTGGTTTTATATAATCATCAGCTTCACAGTTTTCAGGGAAATCAATAATATACATAAGAGCTAAACATCTAATGCAGATATTGATGAGCACTTTTAATAGTATTTTATGTTTTAACATGTTTTGAACAACATCCAAATGTTTTTCAGGACTGGTTGAAGCTAAGAAGCTTTATAAATAACTTCATAGCAATGCTGCATAGAATTGAAGAAACATTAGGCACAATAAAGACTGAAAGAGAAAAGTCTTTAGTTTTACATCTTGAAAAATAATTTCAGGCCTCTGGAAACACAGATTATTCTGCATTTCATAAGCAGGCTACAGCATTTGGAGAAAAGCACAAGATTGCAGTCTAATTATAAAGGACTGCACTTGTACCCTTTTCCCCATTTGTTACCATCAAAATCATGAAACTAAATAAATTCAGCATTGTGCCATTTCGTCTTATTAAAATCTATGTCAAGAGAATAAGCAAGAGAACCAAGTAATTTGCTCCCATACCTTTAAAAAATGTTGCTACAGTATTTTGTGTAATGCAGAAGTCTCTAGCTTACCAGCAAGAGACTGCAGTGTTCTGGGTAGCTGCAAAATGCAGCAGCACTGGCTAAGAGAGCCCGTTAACTTCTGGGATCTAGTCTTTGGAACACAGAGGTGTCTATGCTCTACGAAGTCCTTGACAGTTGTATCATGCAGCCAGGAGGGTGACATGTCTCCCACCTGGGTGTGCAAGTTAGAGCAGCCTTTGTGGTTTTGCTGAACCACAAACGCAAGCTGAAGGGTCTAACAGGAGTGTTGGGGATGAAGTGGGCAGCCAAAGGGGTAATGAAAACTCAAGGCAAGGGAATATTTTACTTATAGACCCTTCCCCTATCTCATGGCTCTGTACAGAGACACAGCCACCCAAAAGTATGGGAAAGGAGCTACCTGGGGCCTCCGAGGCACCCTCTGCCCCAGGGGGTGGGAAGCTGGGGAACAGTGTGTCCTTGTCAAACATTCTGGTCTCCAGATTAGTGCATGAGATGCAGCTGCTGCTATTGTTCTCATCCAGCCTTTCACAGAGCCAGCTGTGTGTCACTAATGCCCCTTTCTGCTCTCCTGACCCCTCTCCCAAAACCTCAGTATATGAAGAGACTGCTTGGTGGGAAAGGTGACAAATTTGCTGCTTCTCAGATGCTTGCCTCAGGTTGGCAGGGAAACAATCCCATCGAGAATAGAGGCCCAACCCCTCACTCCACCCAAGATGATTTCAGTTACAAAACCCCTTCTTAAGATCCTGTTGGAGGCTGCAACTTCATCATAGGAGGGCAGGGGCTTCAAGATCATCTTCTTGGCCCATCATGAGTGTCATTTGTTGCTTATTTCCAGGCTGGACGCCAAGAGGCTAAAGCACCATGTCTATCTGCAGCATTGCTCTGGTCACATCAGGCTGATACTCAGTTGCTCATGGGATCCTAACTTGCCTGTTGGACCCTTGGTTGCTTGTACAACCAGCTGCCTATTCCCTCCTTTACAGCTATGAAGCACGCCTGTAGCTCTGCAATTTTTACAAGGTTAAATATGTCCACTGAGACAGTCTCTTAAACTAAAGACATTTTGTATTTAATCATCATGTTTAAATATCTCCAAGCCACCAATGTGCATAGATTTTTCATTAAATTTTCAATGAGCTAATAACCATTCTGACTCTGTCCCTACTTGTGCACATTTTGTCAACTAAAATGCCAGCTGGCACTACTTGGTCATTTTCAAATACAAAAGCAGATGTCTGCTCTTGTAGGCAACCTGGCTAGGAAAGCTTTTGTGTTGGTTTTGGGTTTTTTGCACTGGGAGGTATTTGGTGTATGTAACCATCCCTTTTCAGTGATACAACAGTATTTTTCTGAAATCAAGTTTGGCTTTCTGGCTCTCATGAGCTCCCTGTCATAGGAGAGCAAAGAGATTCCTCATGAATCGTAGTACATATATTTAATGGAATTTAGATGTATGTGTATTTTTTATATTACCTTGACTAATCTAAAAGGCCTGCAGGAACCTTTTTCTCTAGCCATTATTCTTCCATTTTCCTTATCCCTCTTCAATTCATCATATGCAAACATGGATTATAAACTGTTTGGGACAAAGAGTGCTTCATTTTATTTGCCTATTGGCAACAGCAATCTTCTGCATGAGGAATGAATAAATAAATAATAATTACTTTTTTGTTATTTAAGAGTGAGCAGTGGAGTTTGGTTGGGTTTTTTTTCTTCTTTTTCTTCAGAATACAAATAATCAGGAAAAAAAACACCCAACCCTCTTTTGCTTCCTCTAAAGCATCTGGAGAGCTCCTTCAGGGTTAATTTCAATTTGTGGGAACCTCTAATAGAGGGGTTTTTTTCTTTACCACTTCATGAAAAAAAGATTATTGTCATAAAGGGATCTCTCATCTGCAATTAGAAAAACATATTTTAAATAGCAAACATATATTTAAAAAAATCCGGCTGTGAGTGGAACTGATGATAAGTTAATCATCTTGTATTCTCTCTCTTTCCTGCCTTGTTCTAAGAACTTCATCACCCTCTAGATTAATAACAAGACAAGAGTTAGACATGAGATAATTTACCACATCATTTATTTACACATTTTAATGAAGAAAAGATCATAGAGGCATAACAGAGCTGAAGTTTGTTGTCAGTTGGGTTGGGAAATGTATATAAATTCCAGGAACGACTTAGTCAGTACTGACATTATTTTAATTTTAAATTGAAATTATGCAGCTAACAAGTCGTATCCTGTCTTCTCACTGTTGTTGATCTGCAAAGCAAGAATCCTAGAGGGCATAATGGGAGGACTCACAAAAAATGCTTCTGAGAAGTAAAATCTGATGTGTGATTCTCCTGCTTCAGTTTTAACTGAGCTGCTGCACTAGTGTAAAAAATAAAATAAAATAAAATTGAAAGGCATTTTAGTATGCCTTGAAGATTTCATTTTCTTATGTTGCAATCCAATAGCACAGACCATAATCTTGATATGAAGTCATAACCGATTCATTGGAAACATCATCATTCAAGTATTTGATTACACAGTTGGCAGCAACAGGATCAGTTTGGAGCAGAGCAACGCTAACCCAAAACTACCTTTGCAATGTTTATCTATGAGGATGGGGTCTTTCTAAAGACTTAGAGATATTTATTTCACCTAAGTGAACTGAGAGAAAGATGAGCTGATAAGAGATGGAGATCTTGGAAATGTCTTGGAATGCACAGTCCAGCCATGGAGGGGTAGAAGGAGGAAACACAGATGTCCTGCCACCTGCTTCCAGCATTGCTTTTCTGTTTCTCAATCAACAGTCAACAAAAAAACACTTCTGCTGGAAAGCCTGGAGTAGAGCACAAGAGAGTGCCCAAGCCAGTAGGCTGGGAGCCATTGCTTCCTTTTGTATTTGGAGGAGCCTTGGATCCTTCCTCTGCAGGATGAAGCAGCCCAGAAGAGCACACAGCCTTCTGATATGGGTTTTCTCTTGGGCAGAGGTCAGTATGGGCTGGAAATTCTTCAGGATGGGGTGGGAGCTGCTCCAAGGCATTTTGTAAGACTACTGTGTTATGACACAGAACAGGTGT
>NW_009953799.1:712379-741588 GCF_000747805.2 Chaetura pelagica
GATGCAGACCCACTGTGGGGACAGTTTTTGGGAACACTTATGAGAACTGTCCTTCCAAACTTATGGGATGGAGAAATGTCTGCTTTTTGTATTGCAGTTAAGTTTAGGCATGAATAGGGTGTTGAGATGCCCAGTCCCATTAAACTGAGGCATTTTTGGACACATAACAAGGCATAACTCTGAAGCACAGAAGGTGCCTCCAGGCTTACCTGGTGTTTTTCTGCATTACAAGTTTGGATGGCACTATGCATCTCCACATTCCTGTGTTCAGGGGAGTGCAGTGGAGCCAGCCCAGATGTCTGTATCTAAGTGTAGACATGCCCTCGTGTACCTGGGGAATGAAAAATCCACAGACAGGCAACATCTGAGAAAGCTTTGGAGAGTTTATAGCTGGGTAGTTCAGTGCCTATGCTCTCCTTCACATAGCTTTTAGAACCTTGTGCTTTACTGAGGGTAATTTTCTTTTCAGAGTCCCTGGTACAAAGTAGCTCCTCCTTAAGATTTTGCCCTCTTCATTGCATTTCCTCAGGGACCTTCTTCTGTGACAAGGTACTGCTCATGGTAAGACGAGATATAAATGTAACCTATGTACTATTCTAGACTTGTAAGTCTAATACCAGACAATTCTATCTGTATTTTTTTTTTTGGGGGGGGGTTTACCCAAAAAGGAGGCAAAATTAATCTCCTTGGAAATTTCTATTTTTTTATTAGTAACCAAATAAAATTTTCAGCCATTTTTGTTGTTCAGGTGGGAAAAGGAGATTTGAAGATATGAAAAACACTTGTTATGGTATAATATTTCAGTCTATATCATCAACTTAGATGAAGTCAGCAAAAATTCTGAGGCTTGCTCTTTCATTTTCTCAGTGACAAAATTTCAAGTTTAAAAGGAGTAAGTGTAGATGATTTATCAGTTCATATTTCCCCTGTAGTAATCTGTCCAAATCTTCAATCTTTCAAAAAAATCCTTTCCATGACCTGGGTTTACTTTCCCACATTAATCATCTTCATTTCATGCCATCATTTCCTTATTAAACTTTCTGAAAAATCTTGTCATTCCTTTGTCCCATTTGTCATGTCGCAATTAGACTTAGCAGTTCAGATCATATGTAGGTTTAAATCTTTGTTATCATTGTACTGAACGTTTTTCTGAAATTGAGATCACTTAGTACACGTTGGGATATGAGTCGTGTTTTTTTCTTCCATGTTTCTTCCTATGTGTGGCAGAAAACACTATCTGCAAAGTGACTTCATTGTCCATATGCAAGTTTCCCCTCCAAACTTGTCTCAATTGTAATGCCAAAAGTCTGACAGTCAGACAGCTGGCCTGTTGTAACTGCTGCTTTTCATTACCTACCAGACTGCCTCTTATGTGCTTTCTCCATCTGTTGCTTGTAACTACCTTTGGTAGTCTTGTTATTGATCATGGGACAGACCCTGTCCATTTACATGTAAAATTCACAGTAGAGCTCTGGTTCCTATGTCAGTGCATAACATTGTCTTATCCTGGTAGAAATATCTAAAATGACTTCAAAGCTATCTGCAACAGGGTAACAGAAATGCATGCAGCCCTTAAAACAGGCACATCACTTCTTACAAAAGTGTATATAAAGTGAAATACTCATGATCCCCTTTTAGGATGATCCCCCTTTAGGAGTATCTGATAAACTGATTGCCATGGTGCCCACAAACCTTGTGTTGAAGCATATGATATTCAGCTCTCCCAGTGTTTTTCTTTCTCTAAAGTACTTGTATTAATGATCAAACAACTTCTGAAAGAAAGAAAATATTATATACTACAAAAAACTTCATATGCCCAAGGTTTCATTATTTCAGATAGTGTTGGTTCTTTCTGTTCCCCTTTCTTCTGTTCTGTAGGTTAACATCACACATTTCATTAGTGGAGCACCATTTGACAAATTGTCCCCCTGTTGATACTTCATCCCAAGCAAGCAGATCATGATTAATGCAGAAGGAAAAGCTGCAATTCTATGGCTACAGACATAGGTAAGGTACAGGTTTTATGGGGTCTAGTAGATGATTAAGATGTGACAGTTTTAAAGTAACTTTAAAGAAATTAATGAGGCAGGTGGACTTACACCCTGACAGCACAGCTATAGCCAGAGGCCTTCATCATGGCAGCTATTACAAACATACATGAAAAACAGCTACCAGTGTCTGAAATGAGGACAAAGAACCAATAAGTATTTATTATTTCAGCTATTGCAAGTCGTATATTAGATGATACAGGACAAATCTAATGAACAGAAGAAAATACATTAATTTGCTTTCCATAGAAATTAAGCAAAATTGGGTAAACAAATAATGGTAGTGGGAGATGATAAACAGAGTAATCCCTGTATTTGGAGTCAGCATTCTGAGCAGAGCAAAAATCTCTTAATAGCAAATAGAAGTTTCTGTGCATCTCAAGTTCCCTAAAATTCAGCTACCATTCCCCTCAGCCTTCTCTAGGGCCAGTGGCCCCCAAAATGTCTTCCAGCTCTGTCCTCACAGCAGCTCTTACCAAGGAGCCCTCCTTGAGCAGTGAGCTAAAGCTCTGCCATTGTAGTAATCTGGCAGAGAACACTTCTCTACATTTCTAGTTTGGTTAAACTTTTCTCATGAAGCAACAAATGTGAGTGAGAGACCCCTGATTAAGTGAGGTTTGTCAGTCCCTTGACACATGCCCTGTACTCACAATACACATGCCCTCCTTTGCCTTCTCCCAAGCTCTGACCCCATCACATCTTGCTGTCGAGGTTGCTCGAGTAGGAAGGATTTGCAGCTACTTTGGACAGATTATCAGTGCCAGCAACTGGTGTGGAGGCAAAGGTTTAATCAGGATTGAGCGATGCACTCCTGTAGTTGTCTCTGAAAACACTTCTGATAGATTTGGCAACTAGAGCTGGGTGATAAAGTTTTGATGACAAACAAAGGAAATGACGACTTGTTCAAGTTCCAATAGGTTGCAATTAAATGCTTTCAGAAAGATTTCTTAGGGCAGGATGGACTACTGGTAACAGATTGTGGTTAGGGTACTTATTTGAGGTAAGGAAACTGGGAGTCCAAGGTCCCTTATTGCTTTATGTGTTTGTTAGAACTTGAAACTTCTGTCTGTCAGGCAAGTACCTGGTCAGGTCTGGTGGCTGCATCCTCCCTAAAGCTATCTGCTCTTGTGTAACATTCAGAAAAGTGAGGTTGCCTCCAGCTGCCAAACTTGAAACATTGTCAAAGTGAATTGTATCTGCTGATGGCACTGTGTGGGACAGCTGAATCACTCTCTGTCCAAATCTCCCAGCACATCAAAGAGTGCTGTAATTTGTCAGTGATTTCTCTTGATGTCTTTCTAAGACATTAACTGTTCTTTAGAGCTGTATCTTTGTGCAGCATTTTGTCAATGTTTTTTATACTATTAGGAGATATTTTATCTTTGCTAATTTCTCAGAAGAGACTGGTTTGATCACAGTCTCTGCTGCTCTATCAAACACATTTTGTGAACAGCTTTTATTTCCGTAGCTCAGAAATGTTCTTCACTGAGTAGTCAGAGCATAATCGCTCCTATGGTTCCCAATACCTTCCTCATTACTTATGTCCAATAACCCAAACAAACCAAAAGGCAGAGGTTTGTACAGAATAGCTAAGTCCTAAATAGCTTCTTCTGGGCCAGCCACTGTGTTCATATTTAAACATTATGCTGCAAATATTCACAGCAAAGGGGAAGGAAGCAATAACAGGCAGTGGGCAGAGAGGGCTAGGAAATGCTGGCAAAATATCCATCTCTGAAATCACCATCACTTTGCTATGCTAACATCAATCAATAGAAATTAACGAGTGACATGGTCGTGGCTCATCGCCCACTTCACTTGTGACTTTGATCCCTGACCTAGGTGAAAAATTGCTTGTGCTGAGCTTAACCATCGCTGGGGGGAAACAGAGCACAACAGCTGGCTGAATGACAGCCTCGAGAAGTTGTGTGCAGTTGCCCTTTTGTGCACTGTGGTATCAATATGTATGTTCAAAAGATGTGTTAGATCAAAGATGTCCACCACTGGCATAGTCCAAACAGATGATTTTATAAAAAATGGCAGCTAATTCTGCATACTCTAAAAAACATTTCAAGGGGTTACAAAATGCATTCATGCTGATGGATGTCCTAGCCTGTAATTTACAAACATCACTTCACTACACACTCCTTTTGCCTGTGGAACAAGGAGTTCTGAGGTCACAGAGAATGACAGTCCTACTTTATAACTGTATTTTACTTGGCCCAGTATCAGTGTTTTCAAAGTCCTACTCTGTCACAGCCCTTTGATGTGCTATGCCACATTGAAGTATATATTCTATAGCTATGCCTTGAGCTATTGTGTCTAATAGGCTTTCTGGTGGCTTTTCAAAAACATTAAACATATGTAAGGTTTAAGAAGATTCACAGGCAAGAAAGCCAGTATGCACATCTATCCCTTACTAGGCTCAGCATGAGAGCATGAGACAACTTCAAAGCTTCCAAACGCATAATTCAAAAGGCCAAGAAAGCTTTTGCCTGAAAATAAACTTCTGATCAAGCACTTCCTGTGAATTTTCTGAAGCAGAGTGCTCTCCACCAGGGAGCAAAATCAGCACCATAACCCTTAATCTCGTTTATCTGGGATTTGATTATTTTGTGGTTTGATTTTTTTTCTCTGATTTTGTGTATGTTAGTGCTTCTTTTCACTTGAAAGTTAAAATCACAGTCAAGTAAATGATGAATTCAAAGCAGTTACTGCTTTTGAATCATGCCAAGGTGGGTGCTGCTGTTCTGGTGGGATTGAATTGTTCCTGCCCAGTGGGAAGCAGGACCAAGCCCACATAGAATAAGGCACTCCAGAAGGTATCAATGTTTTTATGTGAGCCACAGCTCCCATTTTTTTGTATAGGAATAGGTTTGAATTTGTACTGTGAGTCAAAGGAAAGATGTGTTCTCTTTGTTTCAGAAACCAACAAAATATTAACGGCTTTGCCTTTCTCTTTTAGCCAAGCTATGGCAAACCAGTGGAAGGGAGGGAATTCTGCCCACATAGTTCAGGTCCCTAACTGGGGTCCCTTCTGAGCCACAGTCACACAACCAAAGAGGTGAGAAAGGCACCTTTGTGTCATGCAGAGACAGCTCCAGTCTGTGCCACTTAGTGTTCCTTAACTGCGTGGAGAACTCGGTCACCTCCAGAGGGTGATCCAGTCTATTGGACTCCAGTGACATCCACAGAGATATTACAAGAGCCTGTATGCAATCCTGTGCCCATACACCCAGGACTTGTTCTGCCTAGCCCTGTTCTGAGATGGAGCAAAAGAAGCAATGCAGAACAAGAATGAGAGTAGGAGTTTGTTTTGGTTTGTTTATTTGATTCTTTTCTTCTTTTGTTTGGGTTTGTTGTTGGTTTGTTGTTGTGTGTTTTGTCGTGAGATTTTTGGGGTTGTTTTTTGGGGTTTTTTTTGCATTTGTTTGTTTTTTTAATGTTTGTTTGTTTTGTTTCAACAGCTCATGTGTGTCATATGATGTCCCCTGAGATGATCCTGAACTGTACTTCTAGGACACAGGCATATTCCATGCTTTGTTCTTTCCTCCTAGAACTGCTAGTTGTCAATCCCTGATGGTGAAATATATGCACTGTCAGAAGTGTTGGATCTGGAAGCACAGCCTATATCCAGCCTTAACCACTCAACCAGGATACCCAATTGATTTTGTTTTTTTTTTCCTCTGGGCCTCTTGAATCCCCATGTGCATGGCTGATTGGCCTCTTCTGACAGTCTGAACAATGTCCCCCACTGGTTGTATTGCAGAAGTGACCTCAGTACTCTTGGGAGAGCAAAACCTAGAGCTTCCAGTTACTAAAGAGGGGCTGTGCTCCTGCTGGCAACCAAAATTATTTACACTTCCACCACCATTTAACATTTCAACCTTTTCTCACGGATTTTATGTGAAGTCCAGGTACTTGTTGATCTAAATATAGATTGAAGCACAACTTCTGACAGAAAACTAATGGACACACCACCAGAATAGGCATCAAAGTTTGCTCATGAAAGTCAACGTCTAAGAAACTTCTGACAGAAAAAGGGAAGTATTAATTTAATTAAGTATTAATTTAATTAATTTCTAGCATTAGACAGTCTTGGAAAGATTATAATGACTTATTTGAAACTCACAGAGGGACACAGGTATGTAAGCTTACAAAGGTGATAGGGAACTTGGTAGGATCCTACTGGAGCTACAGCAGTACACCTTCAGAAATCAGCTGTCAAAAGTCAAGAAATGCAAGGAAGATTAGATTTATGGCATTAATTTAAAAAATATAATTTCCTGATTTCTTCCTAGTGACTGATGAGCATAGAATCATAGAATCACAGAATCACAGAATGCCAGGGACCTCAAGGGTCAACCGGTCCAACATTTCTAGGTAATGATATAGTTTAAATGAGGTGGCTCAGCACCCTGTCAAGCTGAGACTTAAAACTGTCCAATGTAGGGGAATCGACCATTTCCCTTGGGAGATTGCTCCAATGATACTTGATCAGAAAACTTCTAATGATACTTGATCAAAACAAGTTGTTTATGATGTTCAGTTTTTAGGCTTCATAACTATGTCTTACAATAAATTTCAGAGTATACAAACAGGGGAAAAAAACTTTGTAGATAGAAAGGAACAGGATTTTGGATGGAAGCAATGTAAAATCTAATTTTTAATTATTTCAACCTTTCAGTATTTTGCAGTAGTTTCTTCTGCATTCTTTTTCTTTTCCTAACTAAAGCAAAAAATCAGGGAGATGCTAAGTCTAGCTAAACATTGTTTGCAAATTTATAGGTATGAAAATAATCTGCAGTCAAGAGGAACATATTTGCAACTGCTGGCTGAGCATTTCAATTTACATTTCTGTGCTTTCTTCAAATTATTTCCATTCACTAACCAAGACCATCACAGTAATATTGATCTCTAACTTAAAAAAACCCAACAAAACAACCCAAGCAACTCTTAGTTCTTTCTTCTATTTTCTTTCCTGTTGTTTGTTTCTCTTCCTATCCCATTTTTCATCTACCCTTCTGCATTCTTCTAATGCTACTGAGGTTAAATGCTGAAGTACCTAAACCTCTTGACAAGACATTTTCTCAAAGAAAACCAATTGTTTAGAAAAGCATCTGATGTGTCAAAACAAATGTACTTGTAGAAGCCTGTAAGTTATGATGAGCTTTGAGTGGAGCAGAGGTGTAAGTTTGATGTGCAGGCTTTTTTTTTCTCAAAGCTCTGCATTTTGGGGAGGCCAAGGTTATGCTTTCTAAATCTCCCTTTTAAACTTTCCTTTCATTAGAAAGAAAACTTCATATTTTCTTTCTAAATTAGAAAAATTATTTTTTCAGAACTTAATTTTTTTTTTTCCAAAATAAGAATTCAACACTTCTTTCCTTTCATTAGAAAGAAAACTTTATATTTTCTTTCTAAATTAGAAAAATTCTTTTTTCAGAACTTAATTTTTTTTTTTTCCAAAATAAGAATTCAACACTTAAATTACCTCAATTTCAGACACTGCCATCTCCCTTTCCTCTTCTATTCATGTCTGCATGTTCCCATGGTAGAGCTGATATCCATTTCACCATTCAAGCTGGAAAAAGAGTTGAGGAAATGATGATTGATGTTATATATATATTTTTTTGCTGTGATTGTAAAACACTCACTGAGACAGTAAATTTTAAATGCTTGTATGAAGAAGTGGAAGTAAAAAAAGAAAAAATATAAATTTATTCTAATGCCACATGAAGCTGAGAAGTTAAATGACAATGAAACATAATAAGATTTTTTTAATTGACTGTGCATTTAGTTAGAACTAAACAGGAAATCTGCTGTTCTTTTACCATGCAGAGGAGGAAGATAAAACAAACAAACCAACCAGTAGGAATACTTCAAACCACCTCTTTCTTTTTTTCTCTCTTCTTTCCCAAAGGTAATTCTAAACCCCATAGGGTTTTTTTGTCTTTATTCCAAGGTACCACTTAATCCTTGTAAATCCGTGTAAAAGGAGATACATGTTCTGTTTGTCTTATTACGATGGTCCTGTTCTGTTCCCACTCCCCCCCATATATGTCACTTGAATGAATTACGATTGCCAAAGTAATGAAATAAATGGGTAAATAATATCCAAAATAAAGGTTTTATGAAATTTTAACTAGATTACTTGAATATATAGTGTATGTATTAATAAATGTGTTGGTCCTGGTTTTAGTCTCAGAGTTTGTGTTCCTGTGCCTTGAGAGAAAACATATTAATTTTTTCCAGATTGCCTGAGGAAAAAACCCAAACAAGTATTGCTGAACCTCCACAGCCCTCAGTAATATTCCTTGAACTAGGAAGAAAACGCTGGTATTATGTAGAAATTTTTTTCTTAACTGTCTGCTCTGCAAGCAAAACAACTGAATACACCCTCTGATTCCAGGTGTCTGCAGGAAGCTGAGTGGCACACTGCTATCCCACTGGGACCTGGTCTCACTGGTAGACTTTCTACATCTTTTACACCTACCCACTACCCCAGACACAGCTAAGTCACTACTCTGGTGCAAGCCATCCACAGTTTAGAGAGTATCACTTAGAACACTCCAATGCCTGAAAGGCCCTTCCCAATCCTTTCTAACCTGCCAGACCTCTCCCTGCATCACTCACAAAAGCATTTCTCAAAGCCAAGGGATAAAGGACACAGATGCCTGGGTGGGTTGTATCCATGACCCAGACAGGGCACAACACTCACTCCAATCCCTTCCTGCAGTCAAACATAACCTATTGATGGTGAAAGCATAGCTGCCCTGCTGCACTCCTCTCTCCTCCATGGGGCAGAGCCTGGAAGAGAAGTGCCATCAGCCAGTAAAAAAATCAAAGCTGCCCAGAGAAACAACCAAGCATCAGGTTCACTCAGCATCATTCGATAACCCTGTGGAACAGGTGATCAATATTCATCAGCATCACAGTTCTTCTGCTAGTGATGGTTAATGGGCTGATAATGCCATCCTCCTTGTAGCCAAATCCCATCAGGGACCAGACAGCTGGAGCTGAAGGAGAAAACTTATCAGATCTGGCAGGAGACAGTTTAGGAGGCTAAAATTAACCTTGGACCATTCAGAGAAAGAACTAATTGTTTGTGACTGCTAGATTCCTGCCAGTGGCAAAGGTTTATTGCTGCACAGATCTTAACCTGATACTAGTTTTTCTGCAGCAGGAAAAAAATAATAAAATGAAGTGGGGACAAAAATAAATAAATATCCAGGGTTATTTTTAAGCCCTCCCACAAAAAAAAAAATAAATAAGCTAGAGTACATGTAATGAAAATTAAAGCTATAGGTAAAATTTTATGCATTTGCTCTCTAATAACTCAAGTTGCTTCAGGACTCCAGAGCAAGTCACGAATTTATGAGCTTGACAGAGCCTTCCTCAAGAAAAAAAGAAAAGCCTGTCAGAAAGGCTTAAGCCTGATGAATTACTCTTATTTTATTAAAACCTCCAGTGCTATAGTTTCCTCACCTTCTCCTGCCAGCACTACACAAGCTACAAGCTGGTTTGGGCTCAAGAGTCATGAGCTGGAACTCACAAAAAAGGAGGCAAATGAACAAGAAACACAGCTAAAGGTAGTGGTAGATTTTACTTCTGGATCTGAGGATACGCAAGAGAGGGAAGATGTACCACTTGGCAATATGCTTGAGTTACAGATCTCTTGTCTCTCGGGCACACAGAAAATGTCCTGCATAACAGAGCTACAGAGCAAACTCTAGTACAAGGAAATGAACCTGGAGATAATGCCTGTGCAGCCTGCATGGGAGAAGAGAGAACTCAAAACTGGAGAAGGAGGTTTGCTTCAGAGAAGAAGAAAAAGGATTGGTGGGAGCAAAAGATAAGCTGGCAAGTGAGAAGACAGGACATTTAGTCCAACAAACAAAGAGGAGTGGACAGCCAAGGAGCCCTTCGTAACCAGTATAGAGAAAAGAAGAAGTAGTACCAGGAAGAGGCCCTTGTTAGGAAAAAAAAAAATAAATAAATCCCACCACAGGAGCTTGTGTAGAGAAAACAAGAGCTGAGAAACAGAACTGGAAGTAAGAAGATCTTGAACAGCCAGGAGGACCCTACTGATTGTTCTTGGCATCAAGACAAGAACTTACACTGGAGTGGGTCAAGGTTGTCCACAATACGCTAAAATGATGAAAGAAGAGAATTCTTAAATTACAGCTCTGGAATTAATCCCATTCCAAATAGAGGAATGTAAATACTTAGCAAAAAAAAAAAAAAAAAATCTAAAAGAAAAACAACAGGGATTGGTTGTGATAAGAAAGATTAGACTTCCTGACTGGATATACAATCAGGTTAAAACAGTTTTCCTTGAAGGATTGACACCATGCAGGTGACTGGGATACTAAGGAGTGAAGTGGATGACTGTAAAGTGAAGAATGGAAGAGTGGAGAAGTGAAGTTATCTGGAGACCCCTCTGAATCACTGTAGAGTTAAAACTAGCTGAAGAGGGCTCAGGTGACTGAGGATTCAGTAGATTAGATGCTGGAGGGTCACAGAATCATAGAATATTAGGGGTTGGAAAGGACCTCTGAAGATCATCGAGTTCTACCCCCCTACCACAGCAGGACCAAAAAAACCCCAAAACAAAACAAAAACCAACCAACCAAAAAATACAAAAAAACCCCCACCCCACACAACTAGGGAAGGTCACTCAGAAAGGCATCCAAACAGGTCTTGAAAGTCTATCCAGAGAAGAAAACTCAACAAACTCTCTGGGGAGCCTGTTCCAGAGCTCTGTAACCCTCACAGGTCTGTAGGAAAGGATGTTACAAAAATTATCCAGAGAAAATTTGATAAATTAATGATAAACCCTGAGGGTTAAATCTATATATGCCTCAAGGATCTCTGTAATGTAACTGCTGAGATGAGTAAATACTGAAAGTTGTACCCTTAATGAGACATTTTAATTTCTAGCTGTATATCATGTGAGACTGAGAAATATGAGAACTACCAAATTTGAGCTGAATTGCACCTCATGAAAGATATTCATGTAAGTAGAGTAAGTTCTTCATCCATAAGAAACAAGGGAGATGAAGGAAACTAGTGTCATTTGTTTCAGCCAAAAAGAGTGGGTAGGAATATTTATAGGAAGTAAGTAAACTGCTAAGTGTGTTTTCTTGTCTTGCCCAGGGACCATGTCTGATACCTGATTTCTTTCATGTTTCTCCCAGAAGATCTTTGTTAGCTGGAAAAAGAATAAATTTATGACAAAGTCACTTAGCATTACAACTTTCAGTGTTAAGCTAAACCACTTCCAAGAGTGGTGTTATCTTCCCATCAGAGGCAGCTTATGTAGAAGCACAACAAGCCAAGTTTGCAAACAAGTGTCTAAGTATGTATATGGTTGGCAGAGACTGTGTAAGACAGGTTGACTTATATTTCTTGGGTGTCTTTTGCATGTAAAACACACTAAAAATAAGTAGAAGAGCAAAACTTCGGGATACTAGTTCTGGCCATAACTCTACACTTGAGAGAAAGAAACGTGATTGGAATGAATTCTTTAATGTCCCAGCAAGCATCACCAAGACTATCTGTCAGAAAAAAGGTAACCATGCATTTATTTTCCTTAACATACCTCCAAGAACCAAGCATTTTGGCCTTTTCCTTCACTGTTATTACTTCTTTCCACTGAAAGCCACAATACAAAGATCGTACTAGAAGGTGTTGCAGTAATAACAGTAATTCCCTGCCCAGAAGAAATATTATTATTAGTAGTATTATATAATGGTGGTAGCATATGCATGAGGTAATAATTAAGGAAACTTAAATAGCTATATTATGGAAACACTTCAAACTAACTGTTTAACACTAGTGTGCAAAACAAAGAGGTAACAAAAGACATAGACTTAATTAATATATTGATAAGTCAGAAGCTGAGATAGCACAAATACCACTCTACATCCAAGATATGGGTAACAAACATTTGTTTAATACCAAACAGTATGAGCTTTGTATCCAAACAGAAGACAGAGACCAAGCTATTCAGGAATGCTTCCTTTAGTGCTTTCACAGGACTTAGGTGCAGAGAATGAAAATAGTCAAAAATACCACATAAACATTGAGAAAACAGGCAGAAGACACAGCAGGAAGGCATGGAAATCAAGCTTGGATGAGAAACATGAATAAATACAAAAGTAAATGTAATGCCCTCCAACAGTCCTTCAAGATAATAGAACCAACATTTCCACCTAAAAAAATTACAAAAAAATAACCATGTCTCCCCAGAAATCATAGAACCACAGAATGGTTTGAGACCTTAAAGATCAACTAGTTCCAACAACCCTGTCATGGGCAGGGATACCTCCCACTAAATCAGGTTGCTCAGAGCCCCATCCAACTTGCCCTTGAACACTTCTGGAGAGAGGGCATCCACAACCTCCCTGGGCAACCTCTTTCAGTGTCTCACCACTCTCATAATGAAGAATTTCTCCCCAAAGGAAGGGCCTGTTAGTTTGCTTTTGGTACCAAGGAAACTGAGCAGATCATCCTGAGTACCATTATGTGGTCCTGTAAGACTAACCTAATCTCCTTCTATGACAGGGTGACCTGTTTATTGAATGAGGGAAAGGCTGTGGATGTTGTCTACCTTGACTTCAGCAAGGCCTTTGACAAGGTTTCCCACAGCATTCTCCTAGAGAAGCTGGCTGCTCATGGCTTGGGTGTGTACACACTTTGCTGGATAAAAAACTGGTTAGATGGCTGGATCCAGAGAGTTGTGTTGAATGGAGTTAAATCCAGCTGGTTGCCAGTTACAAGTTGTGTTCCCCAGGACTCAGTGCTGGGGCTGCTCCTGTTTAACATCTTTATTGATGATTTGGATGAGAGAATAGAGTGCATCCTTAATAAGTTTGCCTTCAACACTAAGTTGGATGGGAGTGTCCATCTGCTTGAGGGATCTGGACAGGCTTGACCACTGGGCCAAGGCCCATGGCATGAGGTTCAATAAGGCCAAATGTTGGATCCTGCCCTTCAGCCACAACAACCCCAGCAGCACCACAGGCTTGGGGAGGAGTGGCTGGAGAGCTGCTCAGCAGAGAGGGACCTGGGGGTGCTGATTGACAGGGGGCTGAACATGAGCCAGCAGTGTGCCCAGGTGGCCAAGAAGGCCAACACCATCCTGGCCTGCATCAAGAATAGTGTGACCAGCAGGGAGGTGCTCCTTCCTCTCTACTCAGCCTTGGTGAGGTCACACCTCAAGCAGTGTGTGCAGGTTTGGGAACCACAGTGTAGGAAGCTTCTGTTTCCTCCAAGAGTTAGCTCTCCTTTTTTTTTTTTTTTTTGTTTTGTTTTGTTTTTTTGTGAGAGTATAGAGAATTATTTTCTTGTCAGGAATATTTTATACTTACAGCTATGGATATGACTGTGCTTGGCTTTAGGTTGGTATTCAAAAATGTGAATTTTTTTCCCAAATTGACCTTAAACAATTTTGTCAATATAGTTACTAAATCAAAACAATATGGATAAGTAAAATATTTAAGTAAGAACACTACTAATAAAAAGAAAGAACTAGTTTTCTAATATGAGATAATGTGGCAAGGCTTTTGCATTCTCTTCTGCTGGAGTTTTTTTTTTTTTCATTAGAAGTTTAATAGCAAAGGGAGTATGAACTGAAACACAAACCTCTCACTTCCCAGGAAAGTATTTTAACACTCCAGAAGATATTTCAGTTATCTCCCTGGCCAAAACCTTTTACTATTTCTTCCTCCATTTCTCCTTTAAGTTTACCTAGCTAGCATTTACATTTTTTTGGAGATATGTTCTGAAAGAAAAATAAATGGTTTTGGAGATATGTTTTGATTATTTCTTTCTCATTTTATGAGAAGTAATTTTATTTCTTCAAAACTTTTTGGTAAATCTGACTAGAATTTTAAAATAGCTTTGAATCAACCTTAGCATTACTTTTATGGCAAATTTGGAAATCAAACAGTTTTGCTCCTGACAACTCACTTTTGTTACTTATGTTATTTTCAATGCCTCATCCAAAAAATTTCACAGCTGTTCCTGAAAGGGAACAGAACAAAAATAACTCTTACAAGCTCATTTTGAAGTGCTGCTCCCACAAGTCTATATACTTAAATAGTCAAAACAGACTATTTAGCTACATAACTTTGTCAGGAATAAAAATGACTGCAAAACTAATGGAGAACAGATGGTTTTCAAAGTATGCAATATACTGTGCACTGAAACAAGTTTCATAATTTTTGCTGTCTACTTAGTTTTGCTGGCTGCCCTTTCTTTGCTAAATGACAGAGCTAATGGCAAACAACTTAAGATATTCGAAGGCTAAAGTGTTGAGATTGCTTTCATTTTCTTTATCATTGATTATTCAAATGGCTGCTTGTATCATTCAAATAGGTCAGCTGAGTCATAACATTCACTCCAGAAACTCATTAGTGCTCATTATCTTATGACTGTTACCCTGCCAGGCAGGGCAAGTGGCATGTGCAGTGTACCAAGAGGATGGGTTAAGTGACAGAGACAGCAAAAAAGGGGAAGAAGCTCTTTACCACTCAAAGAAAACAGCTCATTTCATCCTACTAGCAGCTTCACAGTTGTCCATAGATCCTCTGCTACTAGGATCATCTAAGGCTTCTGCCAGGAAATAAATACCTCTATATTTTGGGGACTGTCCCCTTTTCTAGAATCCTGAGCTAGATGCCCGACAGCAATGACAGGATGCTCATTTTGTGCTACTTATTCACATTTCTAGTACAATTCCTTGTAAGCTCTACAAGACAAATAGCAGCTCAGCAGCACCTAAGCAGAATGCCTCAGTGGCATTTGTTTTCCTTTTAGTGGATATGTCATTTTTCTGGTAAGTAAATATAAAGTTACCAAGCATTATTAGCGATTCATACCTACACTGCACTAGCCAAATATTCTTTAAGATTTAAGCACTCTGCAACCTGCCCTGCATGGACCAGCAGGGCAGCAGGGAGAGGGCTTTTTCTTTTCTGCCCCCAGCTCCCCATTCATTGGAACAAGCATGGACCAGCAGGGCAGCAGGGAGAGGGCTGTCTCAGACCTACTCATGGCTACAGCTGGGCACAGAGCTAATTGCAGCTACCACACAGCTTCTGGCTTCTGGCCTTTAGTCTCTAATTACAGTTTGGCACTTAAACTTGCAAATATTGATTGGTGAAACATTTTATGATAATCATGTGGAAACGTTTAGCTGTTCACTCCTTAATGATATTACTGGAAACATTTGGTTGCTCATTTGGCCATCCTTTCATCTTGGCTCTTAGAGGCTTTACCTTCATACAAAAAGGCCTGTGCTCCACAGAGGACTTCACACCTAGGCTGACAGCTGCCCCATTTACACAGGTGCCTAATGTTCTGCATAGAGTTCATTTTATTCTGATAAAGGGAACGATTTAAGAGTGTAGAGAGATAACTATATGCTTAGACACACACACACGTAACTGGGCTCACACACTGCCATAAAAAATGGAATGAGGGTTATAAATACAAAGAGGAGGGAGTGACAGCAAAATATAAACTAAACACATTGGCATTTTATAGTACTTTGTTTTGACTTAGAATCACACATGCTTTTCTATATGTTGTTTTTTTTAATGTAACCTCAGATAATTGTGTACAAAATCTTTCATGAGGCTAGAGAGATTAACTTAATTCAGTATGAAGTCCCTGTTACTTCTAGAGTAGTCTCATTCACATTGGTTTAAAATCCTTCTGAGGTATTTTGAATCCTACAAAAACATATCACACAATTAACAATATTCCTTTGATATTTATACTCTGATAACAGCAAGGGAGCACAACAATAAAAGATTGTGCTGAGAGTCTCATCACATCCTAATGCCTTGTTGACAGTCCCCACTGAAAGTGTTCATGTGCAGCCTTCTATATGTTGCAAAAGACAGCATGTGTCTGGTTTTGGGGGCAGGAAATTGTTCCCTAATTAAACCAACAAAAACAAACAAACAAACAATTGGTTCAGTAAAAATCAAAAGCATTCTACAGGGTAAAAAATCCATTTTATGTGTGTGAAATGGAACTCACTGAAACAATCAAAGAGCAATGAAGCAAACTGCTGAACATGGCTGGGAAAAAAGAAATATTTGAAGCTGTTCACATGAAATTATCTAAACAAAGACTAGTATATAGTGGATTTCAATGATATATTTAAAAAGTAGCTGAGCTCTGAGACAGATTTATTTCAGAACTTTTATAAAATGTCTTAATTTTCCCTGCTTTATTTTATATTACCAATATAAAAGACCAGTTTGTGGTTTCTTTTAATTGCATATTAAGTTAATGATAGTCAGGAAAATGTCCTGTGGTGCATGTTACTCAAATGTGAAATTTGAATATTCATTGCAGTTTTGCTTTAATGCTAAACATATAGAAAATTTCTTGACTCGAGATCTAGGGCCACAGTTGGGAAATGTCTGCAAAAAACTGAATTGGCTCTTCACTGAATAGTTGTGGAAGCCACACAGATCTTTCCTCCTGATTTTGTGTAGCTAGAGGGGGTACTTAGGTCCTTATTTTAGGCATCTAAGTTATCCCCTCTTTCTAGGTACAGAAAACAGTTGTATGGAAGTTCAGGCCATCAAACTACACTGGTTGCTTCAAACAAACATTTTCAATCACAGAATCACAAAATTGTCACAGTTGGAAAAGGCCTCTAGGATCACTGAGTCCAACCATCCACCCATTGAAGCTTCTTTTTCTCCCTGCCTGGAGAGGAAAACCTCTCCTAACCCTGAATATTCACAGTGTGATGTGTAAGTTGTTGGCAGTGTGTACTTCATTAAATCAGCCCAAATTTTAGTGAGTCTAGATGCAAAGTCCCAAGTGCAGTATCTAACTGGTATATTTTCATATTGTTGACTTTGCGTCACATCAAACCTACGAAGAAGTTCAGGAGAGGAATCAGTGGTCCACTGCCACTTCCCTGGTGCATGAGGTGTAAAACCTTGTCCTCAGAAGACTTATCCAGCTGTGGCTCCAGATGGGAGTTTTGCCAAGGCAGCCTGGCAACCTCAGCCATTTTTGTCCTTACCCTTAGTTAGTTGGCTGCTGAATGATAGAACAGGCAGCTCAAAGAAGTCATCCTGCCAAACAAAGGCACAAATGCACCCACAAACACACATTTCCTTGCTGTGGTGGAAGGGAGAGGATTTTTTTCCATCAGCTGTGTGTGCATAAGCAGTAAACACCAGGCTCTGGGAGCTATTTTCCCTTTGCTCACTTAGATGGCCCAGGAGACATGCAGAGGAAAGACAAAGAGTGCCAGGGTAGACTGCAGGTTCTTACCTGCTCTAATTTACTCCCCTGAGTTTCACAACAATTTCAGCAACAGTGACTAGGAATGCTGCACAAATGTCTTACTAACGTATGTTTTGATTGGCCTTTAAGCTTTACAAATCTTCAACAGCCTGATTAAATGAACCATCCACAGCAAACGTTTAGCATTGTGTATATACAGATTGCTTCTTGTGTCTCCAAAGAAACTGTATGTCAACATTTAGATGAATGTTTGGATTATTTTCTGTAGAGCATGAAGCAAAAGTAAAGAGCCTGATCATAATGGAGGCTTAGTTTTTCAATTATTTGTGCAAACAGTGTTGTTGAATACTCAGTGAATTAGAGCTCATCTTTCTTTCAGGCAAATCTGTCTCCTTAAGAAAAATAAACTACTGTGGATCTTGCAGTATATGCAAAATTTCTCTTATTCTCTACAAATAAAAGTATGTTTTCAAATCTAAAAGTGAACATGCCATAATTAGAGACATGGCAGTTAGTTCCAAAGTGAACTGACAAGTAGCAAAATAGATTTTAAAGATACCATCATTATGACTTTTCTAGGGATTGGGAAAAAAAGTCTCCTTGAGCAGGAGAAGAAAAAAAGAATACAAGAGAGTAAGAGGCTTTTTATGATTTTTTAAATAATTAAAAAAAAAAAAAAATTAATAGTGAAGGCTTAGTGTTTTATTTCTAGTATCCAAAGCCTATTTCTCCCTCAGAAAAAACTAAGATCCTGTACACTCTCTGGCCCTAGAACCCTGCTAGCCACAACTTGGGCCAGTGAAACATCTTTTTGTGTGCCACTGCTGTACTGTACTGGGAAAAACAATGTCTTTGATGTGACTTGTTATGTTGCAGACTAGCATTATTGTGAACGGGATACACAACGGAGACATCTAGGTCCTTGCACATAGTTATATTAACACCTGGACTCCTCATTAAGATCTAGAAGTATGTATCAGCTTTGGGGAGGCCTATTGTGACAGCTGATAACAGAAGGAGCCTGACTGACTCTTCTGGAAGAGATGTCAAACTTTTTCAGCAGCATAGGCTGATGGAAATAAAAATGGTCCTGAGACAATTAGCATGAAAGAATGAAGGGCCAGTCAGTGAACCGAGATGTGAATAGCAGGAGAGAATCTCTCAAGCTTTGGTGTCTTGTCCACGTGTAACCAAGAAACTATTTATTTATTTATTTTTTATAAGACGTGGCTCTTAGTGCCTAGGAAAAAGAAATATGCATTCATTTGCATGAATAACTGTTCTTCAACTGCAGGATGATACACAGAGGTCATATAGATGTGGATCTTCACAGGTGTTATGGCAGTCACTCCGTAATTGTTTGGAGGGTAGGACAAATTCAAGCACAACTGTGCAGTAAGCAACTCCAGACATGATGCCCTCATGATATCAGACATTTCAGGAGTCTATTTCTACCCTTGAAACCAAGGGCAGCTATATTTTAATTTCTTCTGAAACAAGCTTCATGATAATAAGAGGAAATACCAATGAGAGGATCTGCTGGTAGTCATTTATCTTGCGTGTTAGCCCATTTTTGAAAGCAGAAGCCAAGCCCTAGTTCTCCTACCTCAGCATTTGCCTACTGCCTAACAGCTGCATTTCTCCATCAAGTGCAACATGTTTCAGCAGTTACTGGAGGCCTAAAAGTCCAGTTTGAAATTTTGGTGACTGCAAATGCTGAGGTATCCTTTCCCCAAAGCTCAGCTTCTCTGTTTTCTGAGACTATGATCAAGTGAAATATAGCACATTTGACAATAATATCAGCCCTTTCCCCAGAAAAGCTGTCCTTACTAGCTAAATATATATTAACAAGGGGGTATAACAGGCACCAGACACACAGCCTTAGAATACAATGTGCAAAGAGCATGAGGTTTTTTCCCTTGCCACTGATGGCTCTAACATATGTTCTCTAGATTAAATGTTGACAGATCAAACAACAGTCATTAAGTGAACCCAATAATATGCAGCAATTCTCCATGCAACAAGATAATGCATAGGAGCACAGGGGATTCCATCTAAACTTAAAGAAAAACTTTTTCACTCTGAGGGTGACAGAACCCTGGAACAGGCTGCTCAGAGAGGTTGTGGAGTCTCCTTCTCTGGAGACATTCAAACCCACCTGGACACGTTCCTGTGTGATGTGCTCTGGGTGATCCTGCTCTGGCAGGGGGGTTGGACTAGCTGGTTTTTTGAGGTCCCTTCCAACCCTAAGATTCTGTGATTCTGTGAATGCAGTGCCCTTTCTGTTTGTGGGAATTCTCAGAAATAATTAATTAAAAGACTGGAAAGTTAATTGGGTTCTCTGGACCTTTGATATTGGATTTCTCAACAGGCTCTATTGTATGTTCTTTTATCTGTTAAACCACACCTTTACATGTCCTACCATTCCTGTTCTGCCTGATTTCAAGGCTTTGAAGACATCCATTGAATACATCTTGAAATGTCTTCTTAGATCCTCCATACTCACAGCTTTTTCAGCATTTTTCCAATATACAACTCACAAAACCTTGATTTTCTGTACACCTCAGATAAGAATTTTTCCAGTTGCAGGTTGTTTTTTCTTCAGTTACATAGAATTTATTTATTTCTTACATTTGCCCTCCAGTACAGCCTTTGAGGAAGAACAGCTATCACAGGGCATCAACTATGCCAGCTTTTTTCTTCTATACTGTAAGAAAAACTGCTACACTTAAAACCTTTTGAGTTGTAGACATACCCTTAAGTTGTAGACATACCTGAGGCAGTTTGGTAAAGCCTACATAAATACCTACTTTGAGACCTTGATGAATCTTTCCTTAGCCTCTCATTATCTTTGCTTCACTGTTGACAAATAGGTGCAACCCCACTACACCACACAGTGGACAAGAAAGTCATCTTGGTAAATGGCAAGTGGCATAAGAACTTAACTAATCCGTACAAGGGGAGGTGATAAAACGCTCTAAAATAATGTTTAGTCTGCACTGCAGTCTGACTTTATACTTGGTTAAGATGCTTCAACATGTGAAGGGGTAGCAGTGGCTGAAAACTCTACGTGGGATGTGACGCAGGTATAAATTTATACAAGTGTACTGGGACTCACTGGAATGGAGTTGCCTGTCTTCTTGGCAGCACATATAGTGCTGTTTTGGATTTGTGACCAAAAATGATGCTGATAACACAGGGATGTTTTAGTTATTGCTGAGCAAAACTTGCACAGCCTCAAGACCTTCTCTGTTTCTCACTCTGCCCCCCCAGCAAGTGGACTGATGATAGGCAAGAGGCTGGGAGGAACATGAAAAGGACAGCTGACCTAACTGACCAGAGGTATATCCCATACCATATGGCATTGTGCTTGGCAGTAAAAGCTGCAGATCGAGGGTAGTTTTTCCAAGGTAGCTGCTGCTCAACCACTGGCTGGGCAATGGTCTGGTAGTGGGAGATCTTTACATTGTCTGTTTGTGGGTTTTTGTCCTCTTTGCTTTACTATGAAACTGTCTTTATCTTGAACCTCAATAATTTTTTGCTTTTGCTTGTCTGATCCTCTCCCCAACCCACCTGAGGGAGAGTGAGCGCATGGCTGGTTGGTGCTCAGCTGCTGGCCAGGGTTAACTACAACCCTCTATGGCATGTCAATTCCTTGGTATAAGAAAGTGAAAAAAAGAAAAAATAAAACAGCCCAATTATAACCCCAAAATTTTAACTGTTACAGGTATCATTTTTGTTGAGGATTCATTTGTCATCCCAAATGCCAAGTGTAAACATCAAATATATTTTAAAATGAAGTGTTTTCAGTCTTCTCCTCCTAAACCCAAATAGTTCAACTATCTATCTACAGTGGCAACCACTATTACCTTATGTTAGAAAGAATATTTTATGAGAGAGTATAGTATGTGAAGCCCACATTTATGAATCAGCTTTACCCACAGCTTCATTTTATGTTCTGTAAAGTATACTACTGAAATAATGAACCTCATGCACATAATTTCACACCTTTGATACCTTTTACTCCCTTGACATATTTCAAGTTGGAAATCTTTTCATAGAGATCCCTTCCCTGAAATTGCACAAAGCTGAAAATCACATCAATGAACCCACAACTTTCTTCCAGAGGTAGACAACAAGGTCAGCAGCAAATCTATTTCAGAGTACAATTCTTCTCACTATTCCAGAGGTCAGCAAAATTATCATGGGAGTGAATATCAGACAACAAATGTATGAAACTGTCTCCAAATCCATGAAATTTTTCTGATTTCCCTCTATTAACTTCAACTTCTCCTCGTCCCACAGCTTTCACAGTAAAGAGGGCTGACCTCAGAATAATCAAATAAGTACTTATGTATTTGTGGATTCAGTCTCATCTGAGTGAGGACTTCTCATTGCACAAAGGTCTAAAACTGCCCCACCCACAGAATCATACAACCTGAAGAAAATACACAGAACTAAAAAAGCAATCTAAATCAAAGAGCCTTCATACTGCTTTAATTTCTGAAATTAGTTGATCTGAAATATAATGACATTTTGGTGCATTTTAGATCATCCAAACAAGTTAGGTATCCCTAATTTTTGCCACAGACAATGAAGCTGGTGGGCAGAGGACAGCTGCGTTTATTATTTTGTTTCATTCATAATGCAGTTTTCTTCCCTTCCCAACACCTAAAACATCTCAGTGATTTTATGTTTTCCCTCCCTTACTCTAAAAGTACCAATGAAAATATCCCCCCCCCGGCTGAGCAGGTAGTTAATTTCAAAGTAAACAGATATGACCAGGCATAATGTGCATGTATCTCTGTTGCATGGTAAATGACTTGTAACTAGAATTAGTGATGTTTGGGGTTTTGTTCTCTAAACAGTTAGTATTTTTCTTAAATAAGTAGTGTGAGACTGATACCACTAGACATAATGCAGAAAGATTTGGCAGTTTGAGTCCAGTAGGATGGCAACTGCTGTTTACTAACTGCTGTTTAAAGGAGATTGGAACTTGGTTGGAGGATACAGCGGAGTGACCTTGGGAGGTGTGGAGTAGCTAAGTGTGTGCTTTTCTTCTATGTTGGATAAAAAAACCTTTTGGGATGGAAGAATCATTGCTTTCTTGGATCAGTAGCAGCAGACAAACTTTTAAAAACAAACATTAAAAAGCTATTTAGTAAGCCAGGCAGCACACAACTTTGGATAAAGGTTGAACTCCATGGTGATAAAGCAACAGTAAATTTGTGGGATCCACAGTACATTGCTCAGGCAAGTAACAAAGACAGAAAAGTTGGGCTTAGAGGGAAGTATCCTCCTGAAGTGCTTCAGGTCCCTTGGTGCAATGAAGAAAGAAGCAACTCTGAAAGCCTCACCTCCTCAGCTAAGGCATCTAAATAAGTCAGCCCAGCTATTCCTCTGAAGATCGTCAGCCATCTTGTCACATGCAGGTAAGAAAGAACTAGAAGACATGGTGTCACAAGACGAAAAAATGCTACGATCAAGTTAGATACCTGAGGTGGGCAAGCTGGTTCCCTGTCCGTTTTTCTTCCTGCTAGCCTGTTGTACTCATCCCTGCAATTATTTCCTGCAAATTGCTCAACAAGCCAGTGGGTCAAGTATGGCATCCACTTTTCTTCTTGGTCACGTGTGAGTTAAATTTGCCTTTAATTCACGCGTGTAGTGTAAAGTATTTTCACAATGACTGGTCACTAGACTGTACCTAATTGAGCTGTGCAGAACTGCAGATCACAGGAACAATGAATCATCATTTATGTGAACCAGAAAACCTAGCTCTGTCTATAATTCAATGTGTCTATAAAAAGGATTGTCCACAAATAGAGTCTCCCCTCTAAAATGTTTCTACTTGGTTAGAGGTTTCCAATGACTGGTTCTTTCCTTTACTCCTTTGAATGTTCAATGATAAGACACAAGTGTTTTGATTTGTGCCTATTGCCTCTTGTTCTTTCACTGGGCATCACTGAAAAGAGCCTGAGTCCATCTTTACACCTCCCATCAGGTATTTTTACACATGGATCAAATTCTTCTGAGTCTTCTCTGCAGTTTCATCTCTCTCAGCTTCTCTTCCTCTCAGAGGTGCTCAAATAGCTTAACTAACTTTTTGGCTTTTCTCTCTACTCTCTCCAGTATGCTCATATCTCTCCTGGGTTGGAAAGCCCACAACTGGACCGGGCACTCCAGATGTGTCTCACCAGTGCTGAGCAGTCAGGAAGGATCACCTTCCTCAATAATCCTTCTAATGCAGGCCAGCAGTCTGTTGAACTTCTTTGCCATCAGGACTTGTTACCCACCAGAACCATCAGAGGCTTTTTTTCAGAGCTTCTTTCTAGATAGTGAGTCTCCAACCTGTGCTGGTACATAAGGTTATTCCCTCCAGGTAAAGGCTTTTGCTTTTCCCTTTGTTGAACATCATGAGACTCATTTCTAAAGCCTCTCAATGTCTCTGTCAACACTAAGCCAGGTCTGTAATTTGTCTTTGAGGTAATTTTGATATATAATGAAGTAAGTTCATGAACTCAGATTAAAATACAATCCTTACCATATTCATTGGGAAGACTAAAACTTAATTTTTGTTTGGACTAGAGCTGCTCTTTCATTGAAGTATTTAAATGTAATTACCATTTTCCATTAATCAGGTGAAAACAAACAAAACTTTTTCCTTCTTCCTATAGACTGTAATGCTTGACATCTATGTGGAAATGCCAATCTCATTTTTTGTTGAAGGATGTCTGACTTGCAGTTAGCTGAATTTTATATTTTAGATTGAAGAACTGTGCACTATCAGGCCTGAGTTTCCCATATGGAAGCTTGAGTCCATGGCCAACTGTAGTTTTTCTTAAAGTCTCCTAAAAATGTGATGACTTCTCTGTAGCTATCATGAGATGTATCTCCTCACTCATTTCATCATTCTCAGGGTCTCTTTGTTTTCTTTACTTTCTCTCTTGAGCTGTTGAAAACTGAACACAATACTGTGTCCTGGTTGTAGTTACATTGGTAACTACAACTCCAATACAATAGTAATAGAGGTAGGGTTGGCTTGCCTCAGTGTATGTGTCTAGTGAAAATGTGCACAAGTGCATATATACCCAGCTTTCAGCTGTCACCCCAAATGGGTCTTCATCTCCAGTAGGTTCTTTTTCATGTCTGTGCTACATGCTTGAATGTTTTGGACACTGAATAGCACTTCGCAAGGCACCAGACACTTGTTCAGGCAGCTGAGTTTTATCCACAGTGTCCCTACACACAATTTATCAGCTAATGCATACATCCACTCCAACATGTTAATCTTTTGATCATAACATTGCATGAGAGATTATATTCATCCAGTTTTTATTATTATTTTTTTTTTCCAGAGTAATTTCTTCCTAGGCTAGCAGCTGTTATCCTGCTTGTCCTACAGCCTTCTTTTTCTTGGCTTGGGTTATACACTTCAGTTGGTGCTGAAAGTTCCATTTTACTGAGCAAATTAGAATACCCCCAAACCATGTTCTCATTATGGTTCCAATTTTCTCAGACTTTGAATATCAGAAAGCTGTATAGTAATATAAGAAAATTGTTTTTACATTGTCTTCCAAAGGCTAAAGGATCTCATTTTAAAAAACGTCCCCCTTATGATTCTGAGTGGAGATATACCAATCAACCCTCTAATGAAAGGCATGTTTCTTTCATGTAATTCACTATAGCATTTCAGATATCTCACAGAAATCTAAATATGTCAACACCTTGTGTAATCTCAGTTTGTTTCATTTTCAGTTCTGCAGTTAGAAGAATTATAGAGTTCCCTGTTTACTGTACGTTTTGTCTTTTGGCTTTGATTTTGTATGTACTTAGAGCAAGGTACATCAACATTAAGACTGTCAGGCTGATGAAGTCACACAGATGCAAGAGATTTATTTAAATGAAAGGAAAAGTGGATTTTATCCTTGCTGATGCTAATGGGCCAGTACATCTCCATGAATCATAAAAGAACAAAGTGTCCTTGTCTATACAAACATTCAGCTAATATCTAGCAGGATGGCACCCTGAGGGTAGCTTGAGGACAAGGAGAAAATGGCGGCTGAAGGAGAAGAAAGAGTCAAAAGCAGCTCAAGCAGCACCATCCCCCTGTTTACTGTTCCAGGGTGAGAATCTGAAGATGATTCAGAAACCATACTAACCTCTAGAAAAGATAACTGTGTTTGAGACCAACCTCAAATGCAGATTCCTTCTAGGAGAAGGCAGAGGAGGACTATCTCTTTCTGCTTAGCGGGGATGACTTCTAGTTCCTGCGGGCTCAGCAGGTGTAGAATAGTTCAGAGCTGAGGCAATATTTGTCATCTGATCCTGGCATGTTCTCTGCAGATGGTGAGGACATATCAGTGGGAGAGAACTCAGAAATACGATCAAGTGGGACTTTGTGCTCCACTCATGTGGGAAACAGCTCATCACTGTTCAATTCACCCTCCTCCCCAATATTTGTTTTCCATAAAAAATGTAATATCAAGCTCTTAAATTCATTTTAATATTATTAAATAATATATTATTGATCAATAATATATTATTGATCATCATCAATACTCCTCAAAGGTGTAATTTCCTTGTGCATGAAGTTCCTAAACTGTAAACTAAAAATCAAAACCAAAACAAAAACCTCTAAACTCCAAAAGCATGACAAGCAGAAACAATGTTTCACAAAAAAATAACCAGAGGCCTTATTTTCAGAAGTATTGAAATGTTTATTTCACTTTGCATAACTAAAAAAAAAATCTCGATGTTCCAAAACAGGCACTTAATGCTGAAAAGAACAGAAATAATTCCATTAGAACTATAAATACATATATCTGGTAATTTTATGGTGAATATTTGAAGGTAAAATAAAATGTAAAAGTAATTTCACATACAAATATGTGCCTCTTTTTTTACAAAAAGATGGATTAATGTGTATCTATTTTTATATAGTTGAATAGAAAATTTTACTGCATTCTCCCATTCTTTTAAGTTATGGAGTAATGAAAAAATAATGCTATTTTACTGAGACCTGTGGAAGCTCAACAAGAGCAAGGAATGTGCTCTTGCAGCCCAGAAAGCCAGGGAAGTGGTAGAGGCACCGTCCCTGCATGTGTTCCAGGACAGGCTGGATGTGGCATATAGTGCCATGGTCTAGCTGATGTGGTGGTGTAGGTCATAGGCTGGACTTGATGATCTTAAAGGTCTTTTCCAGCCTTGGTGATTCTGTGATTCTGTGACTCTGTGTCCTGGGCTGTATCAAAATCTCACATTCTCAACACAGAGAAAAAAAATACTCCACTTAAGAAACAGGCATTAAGATTAAAAAAAGATTGAAAAGACCCCCTTGCTACATCCTTTAAATCATACCAGATCAGAGCTGGCATAGCCAGCTGCCACCCATCAGTACCACATACCATGTTCTGTCTGGATCTTCTGTCTCATATTCTGAAATTCCACTTATTCTACCCTGATAGAGATGAGAAATGTGTACCTGAAAGCACTAATAAAATTTAAAAAAACCCAAATTATGTTATCTCAGATTAGCCATAATATTTTGCCTATTTATTTTCTTCCAGCTCATGTTGAAATTAATTCTATTTAGAAGAAATGCGGAGCTAAAATGTTAGCCTCGGTTTTTGATTAAAATGTGAGATATCATATTAGGATCTATGTTAAGAAAGATGCTGTAACATTACGTAATGCTACAGGAACTGATGCAATGAGACAAAGTACAGTCTGAACCATATAATTCCTGACATTTAAGCAGATTTTTCTTTATTTGTCTCCTAATTTTTGCACTACCAAAGCCCAGATACTTTGGACTGAACATTTTCCTTGATGCTCAGGGACTTCATGGTAGATTTCCTTGCTATTTTTGCTTGTAGGCAGATCCACCTCTAGTGATACACCACATTTTGTTTGACAGAATGAAGAAGGTACCAGATTGCTTGTTAAAACTCAGAAATGGAAAGAAAAATGGTTTGTAGTACCTATTTTACCAACTTCCAGTCAATCAGCAAAGTAAGCACATGCTCAAGGACTACTGGTGTCATTGGTACTTTTGAGAAACTTAATGACAAACTTTCACTTAAGACTCTCTTTGGTAAAACTTCTTGTACTATCAATAGTGGCAAAAGGGGGGAAATTGATCAGCTAAAGAAACAGCATAGTGAAGTTGTTCACAACTTAAAGCACAAATTGCAGGCTCTCCTTGGGGGTGGGGAAGGCCATGTAGTATTTTCCATATATAAAGCCAGACTGCATCACTAAATGCAGAGACAATTCTCTTGCCTTGATGCTATCACTGCAAAAAGAAATATTTATGATTAAGAATCTCCAAATGGAGGATCATGGAAAAGAAAAACTGATCTTCAAAGGGAGGGATATAAGGCTAAGTTTCTGAATGTAGCTTAACGAAGTTTCAGTTCATCACACAAACCAAATGGAAAGCAGAAACTTTGAAAAAGTCAGCCAAAGAAGCAACTTACCAGAAAACCAGCTCTGACATATGGCGTCTCCAAAAACAACTAAAAAGTTTTCCATTATAAATTAACTCCCTCACAGATGACTCAAAGGGAACAGCTATAATGATCATGATGCTTAAAAAAGAATTAATTCTTTTTGCAAGCTCCTGGCTTCTGGGTCTAAACCTCTTTTCATATGCCCTGGCCCTGAGGTTGGCTTCTAACCAAGTTCTGGCTGAAACTGAGAGCATCTTCATGGCTGGTTTGAATTTTGCCAGGGCAGAGGGCAGGATTGTTTGATGGGACTTCACATCTACAGTGTAGACAACATTATTGTAGATTACTTAAGCTCTATGTACCCTGAGACCTAAGTGGCTTATCCACCCCACACTAGTTGCTATGTTGTATGTACCTGTTTTTTTAAATGATAACTATAATTTCGTATTTACAGTCTTAGACTACTGACATATGTATCACAAAAATTGCTACAGTGGACACAAGCTGATGTTCCCCTCCTTGTTAGTGATCCCTGTGCAGTGTTGGCAGGACAACACCAGCCTGGTTTCCTATCCCTGGCTGCAGGGCTTCCTAACCTTACATCAGCTTGGGCAGGAGATGCTTATGTCTGTCTGCAAAACACCCTCTACCTGCTCTCCCTGACTCTAGAAAGGCTGCCCCAAGCTGAGCCAGGTTACAAACTGCAGCAGAGAGTCAAGGATATTGCTTACATACACAGGGGAAACATCTGGGGACTAGACTATTATTCCTTTCAAAGCATATCCAGCCCTGTTTTCTGTGATGCACAGAAGGAGTGGAGCAGAGCACAGCCAGGGCACACTGAAAGTCACCCTACAGCCAGCTTTTGATTATGCAATGCTGCAGTGCTTGTGCTGTAAGGGTGACTGAGCAATCTTCTAGATGAGAATCAGCTGTGAAGAATAAAATTTCAGCCTGATCTTCTGGTGGTTGGTTTTCTGTTCTCCCTCTGTCTGTATTTCTGCCCTTATGAATATTCTATGCTTAATCAATGGTCTTACTGTTAGAGATGAATGTGAGTCCAGAGAGGCAAGGAAGGAGTTAACTGCAGTGCAGCTACTGCTTGGTTGCAGGTTTCCTAGCCAAGTTTTGTGGGTTTTTTTCTTTAATTTTTTTTCCCCTGCATGGATTTAACTGATATGATAAGACACACCTGTCAAACCTTTGAAAGGTGACTGGTGACTTTGTGTACTGCCCTAGAAAGGCAGCAATTTAGGGGGATGAGCTATGAGAAAAAGAAATTTTCAAGGTCTCCAACTGTGCATGCAAAAAACAGAGGTACCCATTTGAATCACTTTGAAAATAAGTATGCATAATATTAGAGCTATGATTTAATCACAGTGCTGCTGATTTCTAGGCACTGCACAGATTTGCTTTTCTCTGAACCGC
>NW_009953799.1:741643-746921 GCF_000747805.2 Chaetura pelagica
AACCGCTGTTTTCCTCTTTCCAGGATGTACCTCTGTGAAATGATAGTGTTGTCTCACTTCCTTACCTCAGTTTGTACTATATTACCCTGCCTGAATGCACTGAGAACCAAACTGTGCAAACTCTCAGGGTAGAAGATAGCATCAGAGACAAGTTCCCAGGCCAAACATCTTGCAAAGAATTGCTGTAACTATGGATGAAAGCCAGCGGAATTTTCCTACCTGGAATTATAAAGGTTAAGATAGAGAACCGACTTTTTCTAGGGTCAAGATTAGGATGGAGAAGGAAAAGACAGAGTCAGGTTCTAGGTGTGATCCTATGGGCATAATCTTACGAGCAGCCTGCTGATATTGCTGTGGGTAGTGGGTACATGTGACTGGATGCCTGCTCACAGTAAAGTTCCTGCAATCTCATGTTTTGCAGATAATTTTCTGGAAGAGGCTAAGCCTGGATGTTTGGAGTCAGAAATACCATTTTCTGCTCCTGCTAGTTATATCAACAATGGAGTTACATTTCTAGTTCTGTATCCCTGCATTTCTTGGAATAGTCAGTAGATGAGTGCCTAACTGGTCTTAGGGACCCTTCCTTGTCCCACCTCCCCATGCATCCATATGTGCCATGCACATATGTACTGTTCTACCTGCAAAGGTGTCAGGAGCAGCATGTGGCTCTTCCCATCCACCTGCAGAAAGGAACTATGGAGGAATTTATTTTGAAATGTTCAGACACTGTGCATTCATTTGGTGGTTTGGTAGGGTTTAGGTTTGGTTTTTTTTGAGATGGGGTGCATTTTTTTAAGAGCCTACAGGATAAAAATCTGGTGTGTTTTGCTGAAATTCAACCCTACTAAAAGATTAAAGAAACACCTTTTGAAGACATTTTTCTCTTTTTATTTGTATTAAAATAAGAGTATTAGTAAAGATGCCAATTGTAAAGAATGGAGCAGTGCGTGCAGCATGTTTGCCTTCTGTTATTACCTGCTGGGCACCAGAAATGATTCATGTCTTCTCTGGGCCAGGAGAGTGAAAGTCAGTGTGCTGACTGGAGTGCATTTGTACCTGTCTAGACATGCCTACCTGCAGCCTGTCAAAATATGGTGCTCTCTTGGAGATGACAAACACAGCCAACAACTGGATGTTAACTTCTTATCAAGGGTCAGCCAAGGGGAACAGAGTACATGCAAACACTGTGACTAGAATTTTAAACCAAGGACCAAGGTCTCTGGACACTTTATTGGAAGGGTGATTGCCTAGTGCAGGGAGTCAATGAGTCCTGGGAGTGATGAAGCAGAGAAATAAGTAATGGATGTGTATGCATATCTTGGGTTTTTTGCATTTAAAGCTGAGGGGACTTTTAGTAACTAATTCCTTGTTTTTAAAGGTTATTGCAGACCCAGCTTGTGTCCTGGCTGTGCAAGGCATCAGGCTGCACTCCGGCTGCTGAAAAGAGTCACTGTGAGACCCGAAGAAGCCCACAGTAGGAGCCTTGTTTAGAAGAGGAGTCAGGGTTGAGCACTAAACAGGCATGTCCTGGGTAAAAGGCAGAGGTGATTTTTCTCCTTAGAAACTTAGAAACTGAAACGGTTCATTTTCACAGCCCCGCCCACCCCCCCTCCCAAAAAAAAACAACAACAAAACAAAAAACCAAAAACAAAACAAAACAAAAACTAAAGGTGTTTTCTAGGAGCCTTATTTCTGTTCTGGAGTGGAAGAAACTTTCAAATAATGGAAATGAATCATTTCCACCTCATAATTTCATCTTTCCTCACTGAAGAACTTCATTGTTCTGCATGGGCACCTTGGGTGACCACCTTTCTCTTTCTAAAGGAGTGGCTCATAACAACAGCCCTGAGGAGACTTGCAGGCTAAGAGAGATATGATCTGTTAATCACAGTTGCCTAGTTCCATTCTTTTGCCATGTTAGATCCAAACAGTGAGTCGTCAGAAGGGTAAGAATCAATTTTAAGCAGTAACATAGATCAAACTGTGCAGTCCACTGAATTGTTCCATAGCAGATGAATGATTTTTTATTATTTATTTTTTTTTAAAGCAGCTGTCAAGTGCACAGCAAGCAAGATAAATCTTCCCACTTGCTGTGTGTTCTGATCAGCACATCTGCAAGACTAACGTCTGCTATTACATTTTTATAATTGCATAATATTTTGCAGCCAGGCAATTCTATTTTTCATAAAAAATATAGCTCAAAATACATTACAATGAAGACAAATTTAGAACACGTCGCAAATATATTTTTTTTTCTTGTTTTGTTTATAGTTTGGAGAGTGAAAGGGGAGAAGAAATGTAGTGTTTGTATTACAAACTTCTTTACCTACTCCTAACAGCAAGCATGCACCCCTTTGTGAGATTCATGTAGCTCTTTTTTTTTCCTTGTTAAGAAAATCTTTACTTAGCAGGATCATTGAGGAGCTGGCTGGAACAAAATGGTTATGCAGTGGCAGCAAAAAAATTGAAGATTGATGTTTGCCCAGTAAAAGTACTCAAGACATAGGAAGGAAGGAAGAAAGGACACACAAAAGTCATTGGTGTTCTCTTCCATTTGAGATTGCATCCAGCTCCAAGTACAGTGTGCATGACTGTACACACAGGTAAGAGTGATTGCACCTCCACCTTAACTACACATAATTTAGGCATCAAGTCAAAGCTAGTTTCTAGGCTCCCTCTACAGTCAATGGAGAAAAATACTTACCTCTGAAATACAGGTTCCCCTCCTTTATTTGGACATGTATTTTACAGGCTTCAAGGTCACTTGGAATGGCTTTGTGAACAACAAGGTGAATTGTCTGTGCACCTTAACAGTAAAGGCAGGGGCATGGAAATGGCCATCTCTGCTTAGGCTTTTCCATTCATCTCGTAACAATTATCCATTCTTATTGAATAGAAAAGAAAAACAACAACAAACACCTAAGTATTTTTAGGTATCTGTGAATCAGGTATTTAAGTATCTTCTATCCTCTGTGACAAAATGAGACCTTTGGCCAGTTTCAGCTGTGTATGACCATTAAGTATGTTAGATTTATTCTTATACATTAATTCTAAGGTTTAATGAAGTTTCATATATAGGTTTTGAATCATTTAATTTAAAGCCATTAAGTGGAGCCAAGTTCCTCCTCCTCCACAACTTCAGTAGGAGATCTGTTATTTGAGAATTTGCTATCATCAACTGTCATTAGCATAGGGCAACTTGTGTCTTTTATGGTGCTCTCTTCATTGCATTAGCCATCATATATGGAGAATATATCAGGCTTCTGTAATTTTTGTTCCTCACAACCCTCTGGAGATTTGACAAGTCTGGTCCATTCACCTTCTTAAGCTGTTCTTCCTGGCTGTGATCTCATCTCTGTTGAATGATGAAGTCTTGTTCCATTTTTCTCTCGTTGTTTAATTAATATTATTAAAGGGACTCTTCTGAAATCATTATTTCCTCTTGTTAAGGAGTATGTTGTAGAAGGAGATCTCCAAGGAGATCTGAGTGCTATATTCATACAATAGACAAGAACAAGTTGTTCCTGTGAGAAATACAAAAGATAAATGTTAGGATAACCTTTGTGATAAAGATTCTGTATGAATCTAAATGAGAACTAAAAAAGGAGAGGGGTCAGAAAAAATGCAACGAGATAGATTTTTTCTTGTCAAAACATATAAAATTGATTTTCCTTTGGTGGTCTAGATTAAAATGGATATTGCAGATGTTGTGACCAACTACTAAAAGAGACAGGGAGAAAGAGACAATTTCTGCCCCCTAAAATAGATACTGTCAAGGTGTGAACAAACTGTAAGTAGGGCTCCTAACTCCAATATATCAGCAGACACTGATGGATACAAATAGAAAATTGACCTGATTGACAGTTATGGACAACCTCAAAATCCAAGTTAGTAATAGTTAGAGTGCTCCAGATTTTGTCTCTGGTAACCATCAGGAAACTAGTACTCGTAGCATGACTTTTCTTAGCACTACATCCTGAACAAAAGTTATGAAGTAATTGTGAAACAGAGCTTTGTTCTCTCAGAGTGCAGTGATTAATGCTTCATTGCATTGTCCCACCACAGCTGCTGTTTTTTAATTAAAAATGTCATGCTACAGTGGCATTTGAAAATATGCAGGTTTAAGACACTCTAGTTTGTTCCATACTCTTATTCCTTAAATTAAATGAACAGCAAAGCCCCTTCATTATCATGCTGGAATGACTGACAGATTTCTGTACTCAGCTTTGAAAAGGCAATTTTTCTTGTTGTGAACACTAGATCCCAGCTTCATTGTTGGTGCCAAACTTTCTCACTTAGCAAAGAACTCATACATCAAGTTCACTACAGCTTCTTGGGAGGAACCCCAAACTGTAAAATACCCAAGAAAGCAGTAGCTACATTTCTTCTACTGTTTAAGCTTTGTTTTTACCTCAGAGAAGATCCGCAAAACCTAAGTTCTTCAAATGTGATAGTGAGTAAAAATTGAAGACAGGATTTTGTTTGAAATGCCATATAAGCTAGGAATAACTATTTCAGAAATAATTTGAAAATCACAGTGGCATTCTTACAGAAAATACATTGCATTCATAAATCTAGACAAAGATTTAAGTGATGCTGTACCATAAAAAACACATAGGAGCATCTGGGAAAATGAAAACCGCACTGATATTTCAAGTGCCTGTGTGAAAACTCTATGATGGGAGATGATAGGAGATGAACTCTATGATAGGAAAGAGCTTGAATTTTACTCAACACCACCAGCAGCCATACTCAGCTTTTACATCACTATGCACACATGATCTAACAGTGCAATAAAATGGGTGCCAATCTCCATGTTGCCTTACACATCCAGAGCAGCAGGCTTGCTCTTCGTCTTTTCCACCTGTATCCCCACAGAACTCTCCTCTCCTGGAGTGAGGATAAAATCCTTTTGGGGGAAACCTGACGTGAGAGCACAACAGTCCTCAAATTAAAATCTAGTCAATGTCCCCAGGTCTCCAGCATAAGCTGGGAATGCCAAGCTGTTTTAATAATTAACCACATTATTTTCTGGGAAAATGACTGGTGTCAGTATGGTTTACAACTGTATTTTATTTTTTTCAGGGGCATATGAAGTTGCAATACAAAACAGATGATCTGTGTATAAGTTTATAAAAACCAATAAGCTCTTTATGCCTACAACAGAAATGCTCCAGTGGTATCAACAGATAGACAAATAATATGTAACTCTCCCCTTCCCTGAAGCTGAGTGCTTTGTGTGCTTTGTTCTGCTGCTGGATATTTTTCCACACTCTTT
>NW_009953799.1:746964-768298 GCF_000747805.2 Chaetura pelagica
TCTTTCCCCTCATCTTCTCACACCTCTAAAGTCAATTTTTTTTCTGTCCCCAAAGTGGCCCTCCCCACGCCATCAAGATGTCTCTGCTTAGGAACTGAATACATAACGCTATCCCCTGCCTGGCTGATGAACAGCACAGCACTGCAGGCAGACTGAAAATTGCACATGTACTGAGGACCCCCATAATAGTGCAGTTTTCTGATAATTAGGTATACATAATCTTTACCTACTCAGATTCCCCAAGATCCCTTCGCCTACTCGGTATCTCCTTGACCAACTGGAGAAAAGTCTGGTAAAAACTATTTTGAAACAGCTCCTCTGAGGGACCTATATTTTATTCTCCTCTGAATCCCCAGCCCCCTCTTCCCACGGGTTCCCTGGCATAGCTCAGGTGGGTTATGACCCCACTGCCTTGCCCGTGCCCTAGGCAGAATGACTCTACTCAGGGCCAGCTCTAGCACAGGGTCACCGTGTTCTATCAGGAGAGACTCTCCCAGCCTGGTGACTGCAGCAGGGATCTTGGCTGACAGGGTTGTCTCATGGCTCCTCTGGTAGCATCAACATCCCTGTTTCTGAAGCTGAGATGTGAAACCACAGCAGTGAATTGTATGTGTTTCTAGTCAATTCTGATGTCACTCTGCTGGTCCTCAGAACATCCCACGAAAAAGTGATGAGTACAGATCAGTGCCTGGAGAAGGACCATCCTGGTTTTAAACTGACAAGCTGATAAATATCATGCAGCTGCTCATTCACTCTCCCCTGCCCCCAGGGAGTGGGGGAGGCCATCAGAAAGGTAAAGCATCTCATGGGTTTAGAGAAAACCAATGTAATAATTGAAACAAGAGAAAATACTAGTAGTAATAGTACTAGTAATAATAATAATATGCAAACAAGTGATGCACAGTGCAGCTGATCACCACCTGATGAACAATGCCCAGCCCATCCCCAGCTTGCGATCTTGTGATCTTGGAGGAGAGAAAACTGCAATCCAGGAAGAATGAGTGTTTCCTGGCCAGTCCTCATCTATATACTGAGCATGAAGTTGCATGATATGGAATATTTCAGTGGCCAGTTTGGACCCTTTCCTCTGGCTATGCTCCCTCCCATCTTCTTGTGCACCTGCTCACTAGCAAAGCATGGGAAGTTGAAAAGTCTTTGATTTCTTAGCAACAACCAAAACCATCCATGTGTTATCAACACCCTTCTTATACCAAATCCCATACTAAATCCAGAACACAGATCTACTTTAGGTACTAAGAAGAAAATTAGTTCTATCCTAGTCAGAACCAGAACAAGGGCAGAGCATAGAGGGGTGAGACCAGCCCAAGGAAGAGTTCCTTGATCCAGTTGTGCTACTGTGTCGTGTCAGGAAAATCCAGTCCCAGTGGTGAAGAGGCTGCTTGCTGCCAACTGTCATGGGCATCACAACTTCAGCTCTTCTAACCCAGAAGTGACTACTTTGCCATTTGTAAATGCAGTTGCCTGTCTGCCCATGGGCTTATGGTAACACCCAGTCTGTGCATGTGCCAACATTGGCTAAGTGCAAATAGATCTGCATTAGCTTCCCAAATGTCATTCCTACCATTGCTTACATGGGAATAATTTTAGCTTTCTAAAAGTGTGATTAATTTAAAGTGTCTATCTGCTTTTAATATTACTATTTTCAATATAAGCCTTTGGTAAGGTCAGGAGGTGCCCTAGTTTCATGAGTGTCCTGTTTTCATGACAGTGACAGAGATGGGAAGGTGCCCTAGTTTTTAAAACTGCTGGAGAGCCTTCTGCTGCCTTGGGTGTATAATAATTAAATCTTTTTGAAAGAGAAAAAGAGGATTGTCACAGGAAGGAGAGGCATTTTCCAGTGACAGCAAACTAAAAGACTACTTTTTCTTTCCTGTAGAAAGTGCATCAGACTCCCTGACCATTTAGTGTTGTTTTTCTGCCACTCCAGGTTACTCATATTCCTAAATATTTCAACTAAAATTCAGATTTAAATGAACTGAAATGTTATTCACTGTCAAGACATGTAGTTACAACTATCAAGAAAGCTATCAGATTTTATTTTAACTAATTTGTTTTCCTAATGCTACTGTAGAACCTAAAATCAGCTCACCAATTCAACAGAGCTTTTGCTTTGCAACCAAAATCCTTTATTTATTTATTTATTTTTCAGATTAGTAGTTTATTTATGTCATGTTTACATGCTAAGCCAAAGTATTGCTTGTTCTTCCCTAATTTTGTCTAAAAGGTGGGTGAATCTGTAGTAGTCAGTGAATGGTGCCAAGTGCTTGATGGTGTCAGATCTCATTTTCCATAGCTAGCTCTGGGCTGGACTGCTCTAAACCCCAACCTCAAGCATAATTTTTCAGTACTTTCTTGGCCACTGTCATGTTCATAAAAATTAAAACTAAAACAATGTAAAGAAAAAAAACAAACAATAGTTAAGAAGATAAAAGGCTGAAAAAAGGCTGTTTTGGAAACAACAATGAGCTCTGCTTAGTCATGGTTGGATTTAAATACCTCTTTAGGTGACCACCATACTTCTGTTCAAATGTCTTCAACAGAGCTATGAAATAAAGCATTTGAGCCAAGCAAGGAATGTAGCATCTGGCATTCAAAAATTCAAGTATACTTGAAATTAAATACAACAGCAAACCTCACTCCTTTCTTTGCTGTTTTCTTTGTGTTTAGCACTTTCCCTGACAGTCAAAGATAATAATTATTAGTTCTGTTGAATACTCACTGAATCCCTTAAATCAGTTCTTTCAAATATCTGTCTCCACTTATATTGAGGTAATAAAGCAAAATTCCATCCTTTTCTGCCAAAGCCAAGGTTTTATATCACTCGTGGTCAAGTCAAAGCCCAATGGAGAGAGCAAAATGGACCAAAATCTGTAATTTCATCTATTTTTAATTAAAAAGCACACTGATGATGATCTGATCTCTTAAAATGCATAGTATGCTATAATCCCACACTTAAATAAAACTACATGGCTCAGTATGTTTCATTGTGCACTTTATTTCTTAATTCCAGGTTTCAGATCGACCTGCATGTCTATTTGTCAGAGCCAAACACTTTGAGTACTTTTGAAAGGGAAATTTATTACATATTCACATTACAAAACATATACCTGTGCATGTCGAGGAATCCTGCAAGCAGAGTGTAAGTTCTGTAAATGTATTACTTTAGATAAAAAAAGCAAATACCAGATTACTCCATGGTGCTTGCCCTGAAAGAAAAAAACAGTGCTGCTAGTGCCTATTACAGTGTTCTCTGCTCAGTCTGCTTCATTAAAACCTTCTGTCCTCATAAAGGAGGTGGGGAAAACAAATCTAAAGATAAAAAGATAAAAAGCCCAAAGTAACTGCAGGCAATTTAGCTCCCAAATGGGGCCTATCATGATTAAAATAATAAGCATCACACTGTGCTCAACATCACTTCAGCAAGTGTAACTAGGTTATAAAACATTGTGTGTGTCTCTGATGCAAAACAGTTTAACTTAAAACTGTAACATTAAGTTTGTGAAAGCATTAAAGGGTGGGCTAGAAGGCTGTCAGTCTGACTGTGCTGGTATAGATGGGAAAGGTTTGCTAACATGGCCTCAGACTAGCCAAAACTTCAGTCCATGCCTTCCTCCAGGGAAAACCATGTGATGGAAAGGTTCACTGCATATTTGAAGGGACAGTCATCTCACAGCTCCAACTCAGCAGGCAATGGTTGCCAGAAAAAAAGCCAAATGTTGGGAAGTATTAGGAAAGAAGAAGAGGCAGAACAACATAATCGTCATGACACAGTGTTAATCTACAGGGTGTTTACATTGTGAACAGTTCATGACATCTTAGGTCTCCATCGCAGAGGAGATAAAGTAGAAGCAGGAAAGATCCAATGAAGCCAAAGAGAATGGTCAAAGAAGAGGAGTAGTTTTAAATGAGGAATGAGTAAATAGACTAAGGGCTCACCAGAAGGGAAAAAGAAATAGTTGAGGGAGAGACAGCACGGATAATACGCCAACTGATCTGAATGTCAACAAGGAATGGCTTTTGCCTGTGTCTTTCTGAACAAGAAGCAAGTGGGATCTAACAAAACTATCAAATGGCAGATTTAAAACAAGAAAAATGAGACTTTTTCCCACATGGTGTTTGTAACCCTTGAATCTTACAACTGGACGTGGTGGAGTTAAAAGTTTGTGTGAGGTCAGGAAAAAGCTGAGCAAATCAAGGGAGCAAAAAATGCAGTAGGCAGTACCAAAGTCAAAGGCCATGTCCCTGCTCAGGGTATTTCTTAGCCACAAATTGCGAAAGACTGGAAGAGTATTTGGAAGAACTGTTTCTGAGGATGCTAATATTTTGAAATACTTGTTATTGTACAGCTTTTTTGTTGTTGTTGTTGCCAGCCCTCCTGGGCACTGCTGGAAAACACAGGGCTCGCTAAACTTCACTTGTACTAACTCTTCTTATGATTTTATGTTGAATACATTAGAAACAGAATGAGAAAGGTGTAAAAATGAAGTCCATAGTTTACATTATAGGGAAGATACACATGTTGTTGTTTAAGTTATGTCCCACTGTGGGCCTTTGTAAAACCGATCTCTTACGGTTTCAATTATGCTGCGGATAGCAAAAATATACAAATCTTTTGCAGTCAGTAAGTGCTGCAAATATTTTTCCCTGGATGACTGGCTCTCTGGAACATCCACTATTGCCTTTGACAATTCACTGGTCTCTTTGGGAAAAGAAATAATTTCTGACATACTAAGCTTTGCCTGCCAAAAAGAGCTTCCATGGTTTTATATCATATATCAACTTTTTCTTCTCTGGCAAACTGAAAATCTGTTGATCAACAGCAAAATTACCTATAATATATGGAATGTACTATGCTACCTACCAAGAAACACTTGTTCTATGAAGTCATCATGAATAATGATGTTTCATCAGATGAACCTGGTCTTTCTGATTACAGAAAAACAATGTGTCATGTGGAAAATGCAAATGTGACCATTGTCATAAGGTTATATTAGTGTGATATGATGATAGGCTTTGCAGCCCACACACCAGACCTGTAATGACAAAGAATCTCCAGCTACCTTCTGTTGTCATTTTTAGAATGGAGATATAAATTCTAAAGACCCGAGTGTTACCAGAACATAAGCAGGAATATATTTTCCGTAGCAGAATTTATTCTTCTTATTTATGGCACAGATTCAAGCCTTTTAGTCCTTCAAAATACCTGAACATACTTCTCTCTATTGTACTTCAGTCTATGTAGCTACATTGCCTGTAGCTACATAAGCTTTAGGTTGGTTCTTATACATTTTTTTGCTTTCTGTAATAGGAATGGGCAGGTAAATAACTTCTGCAACAGTTCAAGTTACTGCATTTTTGAACTGAAATAATCTATATCTGCCCACAAAAAGATCCTCATACAGTCAGTAACTTTTATGACAGTATCTGTCTATTGAATGTGAGGGGAAAAAGCAAAATATAGCTGACTGTAGTTAGCTATTGACCAATACATTCAATAGACTGGGATGAATTTTCTGATTCCTATTGTTCCACTGTCATTCAGGAATATCTGAGTCTCTATTTTGATGTGAAAATGTTGCTGGAAAAGGAGTAAAAAACCAAACAAGCAAAAAAACCCAGCTGTCTCATGTGTTTGTCTTTGCGTTGTACCACTGAGGAATGATAGGCATCAAATGCTTCCTACACTGGACCCTTTATATGGTGTGAACTTGGTGTTTTTCCTCCACTTAAGAAAGTCTACTGTAATACTAAACAATCTTGATTTACTGATGAACCCCTTAGATTCTTTTTCCTGGGAAAAAAATATGCCAATTTATGCAGAAGGCAAAATTATGCACGAAGACACTGACACAGAAAAAATAAAAAAATAAAAAAAAAATATATTTAGTTTTTTCAGAGACTAATTCTGTATTTTCCTTTGTGATTTTAATTATTTTTTTTTATTTAATGCTGGGTGAGTAAAATTATCTGGAAGCAAAAAATAGCTAACTCCTTTGTGCCCAGCCTAAAGGAAAAAGTAATACGAAACCATAAATTGAACTTACGTTTTCCTGTTAAGTTGTAAAGTACATTTTTATTTTATTACTGCTACTTCAGAAAGACACATTTTCACCATCTGTAGTAAACCCTCTCATTTCTGAAGATGTGAGATATTCAATACTTTTTATTTTAAACATTAACTATACCAATATAAGGAACCAAGTAGAGAAGATGAGGAAGAGATATTATGTTATCACTTTTATATTAATTTATCGGATTATAGGTACTGAGGTGATTCAGAAAGCTGCTGACTTCTGCAATCAATGTAAGCAGTTGAAGAGAATAATTTTCACTAAGAGTATAGTTGACAACAAGTACCCTGAAAAATAATTGCCTGAACTTCTGCTGAAATATAAACAACATAGTTGTCTTCAAGAATTTAATCAGCTCTCAGTTGGGTGAATTGGAATTCACCATTCAACTCAGTGAGATCTGAACTGCAAACATAACCTCCACGAATCTAATATCAGACTGCTTCAAGATACGGGTGTTTTGCATATTTGGCAATTTTTCTAACATGCACCTATTTGTCTGGTTTTGTTTGTCCTGCTCTTGATGTCTCCTCCCATTTTTCTTGCTTGTGATTATTCAATACACAGCACGGCCTGTGCTTGACAACAGCTAGCAAAGGGTAAGGTTTCATGTCTTAATGAACTACAACATTTATAGAAAATGATGGACAAAGCCACAAGGAAGAAGAGGAGTTTGTGGAGAGCAGACAGGTATGGCTGTGCAACTGTCACAGACAAATCAACAGCAGATAACAAGCCCTTTGGAGCTCAGAATATGAATAGTGCTCTGCTGGAGCGGGACCTGAACACCAAGGGGACAATAAATGGCACTCAGCAAGTCATTGGCTACCCTGTACCGTCCACGGTCTCCCATTGCTAAGAAAGGAATAGTGTTTTATGGTCTTGTTCTAAAGCTGTCACCAAAACTTAGGATTTCCCCATGGCACCCCTCTGAAAAACTGAGATGTCTGCCCCAGGCTCTGCTGCAGCTGTGCTTCTTCACACAGGTTCCTTGGAATTGTCTCACTTCTGCAGCAGAATCTCAACCTTCATACGGTGGTGGTGGCTGGCAGAAGACTTGCCCACCAAAGCTGTGCCTTAAAACCCCAAGCCAGAAACACTGCTTGGGCTCTGTTTGGGTACAAAATTCTTAAAATTCATGATCCAGTGGAGACAGCCCCAGATCCAAGGAAAAGCTAATTTAGGACTGCACATGAACCAGATATATTCTAAAGTTTCCTAACAAATGACAAAATGTTTGCATTTTGTTAGAAAAGATCTATGTTGTCCTCTCGAAGTTTGGCTAGAAGAAATTGCCCTTTTGACAGGAGATGTTTCTCTCAGGTCACACTGACTCAATGTGATTCACTATGACTTCAGCTGGCTTGCAAAGGTGTAGGAGCAGTTCTTCCAAGGGAGAACATCTTGAGTCAGGCATGATTTGCCCTTAGTGAAGTCATGTGGGCTGTCACTTATCACCTTCCTATTTTCCATGTGCCTTAGCAGGTTTTCCACGAGGATTTGTTCCATGATCGTGCCAGGCATAGAGATGAGACTGACTGGCTTGTAGTTCCCCAGGTCTTTCTTTTTCCTCTTTTTAAAAATAGGGGCTATGTTCCTTTTTTTTTCCAATTGGTGGGAACCTCACCAGACTGCCATGACCTCTCAAATATGATAGACAAGAGGCTTAGCAACAGCATCCACCACCTCCCTTAGGACCTGTGGATGGACTCCATCAGGTCCCACAGACTTGTACACCTTCATATTCTTTAGATGATCACAAACCTATTCTTCTCCTACAGTGGGGGGTAATTCACTCTCCCAGTCCCTGCCTTCACCTGCTGTAGCCTTTGCAATGAGGCTGGAGCCCTTGCCAGAGAAGACTGATGCAAAGAAGTCATTGAGAACCTCAGCCTTCTCAATATCCTTCATAGCTAGGCCTCCCATTTTCTTCCTTCCATGTAAAAAATCTGCACAATCTCTATGCATATGTGTAAACAAATATGTGTATATGAAGCATATGTTTGTTGTTCTTTTCAAATGGGCAGCTTAATCTAAGTGCATTATGATAGTATCAGTAAATGAAGTCAACAACGGCCTTTGCTTTTACCTGGAAGCTGAGAGGTGCCTGATGAACCTTTATGGCCTGTGGTAGGCTAAGGATTTAGCAGCCCTGTGTGCTGTTACCAGCTTTGCTCCCATGGCTGTGATTATGGTTCATATTGAGCAAGTTCTGTGCGGCAGTTATCACAAGGATGTAAGGAGGGATTTTTATTTATTACTGCTCAACTGTCTGAAGAGAGATGGCCAGTTGCATCCTGGGCTGCATCAAAAGAAGTGTGGCTGGCAGGTTGAGGGAGGTGATTCTCCCCTTCTACTCTGCTCTTGTCAGATTCCACCTGGAGTTTGGTGTCCAGCTCTGGAGTCCTTAACACAAGAGGGACGTGGACCTGTTGGAAAGAGTCCAGAGAAGAGGCACAACAATGATCAGAGGGTGGAAAGCCACTCCTGTGAAGACAGACTGAAAAAGTTGGTGTTGTTCAGCCTGGAGAGGTGAAGGCTCCAAGGAAACCTCACAGCAGCCTCCCAGTACCTGAAGGGGCCCTACAGAAAAGCTGGGGAGGGACTGTTTACAAGGGTGTGTAGCAATAGGATGAGGGGCGATGATCTTAAACTAGAGCAGGGTAGATCTAAATTAGATATTAGGAAGAAGTTCTTCACAAGTAGGGTGCTGAAGCACTGGAACAGGTTTCCCAGAGATGTGTTGGAGGCCCCGTTCCTGGAAACATTCAAGGTCAGGCTTATTAGGGCTCTGAGCAACCTGATGTAGTAAAAAAAGTTCTGTGCATTGCAGGAATGGCTGAACTAAACAACCTTTAAAGGTGCTATTCTATGATTCTATGATTCTTTGGCCATAAAGGCACTCAGACTCATCAACTGGCCATCTCAGTGCTGAACAGTGGGTAACTGAGGAATACTGCAGGTATACAATATTTAAAATTGCTTCTTTTTTTTTTCTTTTTTTTTTTCTTTTCCATTACATGAAGTTTGGTGGATGATTTGATTTGCAACCCACAGTCGATCTTTCCAGGCATGCTATTTGTTTTGGTTTGAAGTATGTAAATTGAGTAGGCAGCTGTCTGAATTTTGACACATCAGAATGTTTTCTGCCTTCTTTGATGAGGATAGACAGTAAGGCCCTCTCGCTATCAAACATTAACCTCTTTGCCCAGGGCTTTCTACACAAAACCCTAAATGCTTCCTATCTATCCACCTGTCTACCTGTTTATTGTATTTCTAAAATCTGTGCCATTCCCATGGAAAATGGTTTTCATCATTAGGACTGAAGAACAATAGAAGTGAAATCAAATGGGTGGCAAGGCTGTCTTCCTGACACACTGAGAGCAGGGATGCAGTGTCTTATGGGAAGTACTGTTAGGATGCTGTAGCCAATGAAAATACCTGAACAATAACAACACAATCAGTGCCCATTCATTTTAGACACTTATTATGTTTCATCACGGGCCTTGCTAATTATTGCTTTCAGCAGCAAAGTCACAGGCATTGTGTAATAGGATATATTTTTAACACTGCACGTGGGAGGTAGACCTATACATTCTGCAATCTGCTAATGGAGTTTATATCCTTGATTTCAGTTGCAAATTTATGCTGTGGGTCAGTGGAAACACAAAGAACTAGTTGCTGTTCTTTTATTTTACTCCCCCTCTCCACCCACTTTTGTTCCTATAGTAGCAAAACATCTGCAACAGTTGGAAGGGTAACTGTATTTTAAATAAAAGAATGCTTTTAATAAAGACAAACAGATAAGAGTAGTTTCTGAAGCAGACATGTTTAAATAGTGGTAGTATCAGGAGGTGGAGAATTTTCCATTTGGTCTTTGTGACAGTTTCAGATGGTGTATTAAAACAATTAACTGTAAACCACTGTCCTAACTGAATGCCATAAAGCATAATGCTTAGGATCCAACTGGACTGCTGTTAACAAACAGGGCTCAGGGAATCCTTTGCCCAAAGGAACACTTAGCAACAAGACGTAATAAATCTGGGGCATGCAAGTATCCTAAATGAAACCTAATCTGATCCAGTCAGAAGCTGTAGTCCCCTGTGGCACAATGAAAACAGTTTTACTGTCACAAAGGGATACCAGGAATTATTCTCTGGAGGATATTTTTTTTCTTATATGACAGCCTACCTGGCTGGAAGATTATGAATTGGAGCTTGCTGCATTCAGGTAGTCTAGGCAATAGAATGAATATCTACAAATCAGGTGGGATCCTCTTGTTTATGTCAGGGGTTATTCTAGTGTCTGAAGTCAACAAGTGAAGACCAAAAAAATGTAAAGCTTCTCTGGTCTGGATCTGACAGGAGAAGTCACTCCTTGGGTAGATCCCTTACAATAGTAATAACTGGAAATGTATTTATTTATTTATTAAAATTATTTTGCAAAGGTAGTATACTAATTTGTGCCTTTTCCCTGAACTCATAGCAAGGCAATAAGCTACACAAAAAAATCAATGTAAAATCATAAAGAATCAATAATGCTTCTGGATTTATGATGTTGAATTTCTGTTGAGTTTATGATTAAGGTCAAACTTGTTGAAATTCTCATGGATACCTGGAAAAACCAGATATGTTAAAAATCTTGTATCTTAGCATGACAGAACAAGACATAGGAAGTGTGTTTGTGTTTTTCTACAGCCACACAGTTCTTTTCCTAATGGCAGTAATTAATTTCTATATTAAAAATTACCATGTATACAATTATTTAATTTTAGAACCATAATTCCAGTTAGTGTTTTCAGAGGGAGCTCTGCTGGATATACTTGTGTTTTCTACCATGTGTTTGAGTGGGTTGCTTTTCCATAACTTACTGTGGGGTTTCTCCCCTCCTCCCCCAAAAAAATCACCATAGTTGAAGAGACTTGTTAACACAACTTATTTTATTGATAGCATGTGGACTGTGCTTCACTAGAGCCTGCATACCCTCTTTTAGCTTGCTACTTGGGCTTGGGTTGGGCTCTAATGAGAGCTTTCTGATAGCAAAAGGAGTTTTTTGAGATGTCAGAGACAGGTTCCTCACAGCGCTGCATGGCAGAAGGGCAAGAAATTGAAACAAGAGAGGTTCAGGCTGGGAAGGAAAACTTTCCCCCATGGGCAGTGGAGCAGGCTGTCTGGAGAGGCTGTGCCATCTCCATCCTTGGAAGGTTTCAAGACATGACTGGACCAAGCCCTCATCATCCTGGTCTGATCTCAGAGCTGAACTGGTTTTGCCAGGGGATTGGACTAGGGACTGCCTAAGGCCCCTTGCAGCCTGACTTATTGCACAGCAGAAAAGGCCACCTCACTTCTTTGCTGAGATGCAAATGCAGGTGATATCCCCATGCAAAAAGGACAGAGAGATCTGGCATGGGGGCTCCCATCCCTGTGTAAGGTGGGATTGCTTCTGAAGAGCTTTGTGCTGCTCTGGGGGCTGAGGAAGGCTGGACATCACTGTGCTGAGCTGCAGTGTTTGTGTACCATTCCTTCTGAGTACCAGTGGGTAGGTAATAATAACTGAAACTCTTTATCAGAATAAACTGGGGGGTGAAAAATAAAACACACAGAGAAAAAACCAGAAGAAATAGGAAAAAGGTCCTATACTGAAAAAGTATTTTCCTAATGTCTTGCCCCTATAGCTCCACTGATTCAAAGGAAAATTCCTCTTCTGCACACAGACCTTTTCATCCTTGGTTTCAATACGAGAACATCTGAAAAACTCTCCCTGATGTTCAGTTCCTCTCTACTTCTGGAATTGTTCTTTAGTGTATATCAGATGAAATCCTGATTCCACTGAATTTCCCCTGACCTGTGCAGTCAGAGTCATACCTTTGAACTCTAGTGTCCTGGGACACAAATACAAAAGTGAAGAATAAGGCACATTCATAGTTGGGCCACGGAGAATTTGATCAGCATCATCAGTGTTCACACTGGAAGCTACTCATGGCAAAGAGAGGAAAAAGAAGAAAGTTTTATTTGTGGTCTATTTTTCTTCACCAAATTCCACGTATGCCTAGAGTAGCTATGATTCTTTGCCAAAACCCAGAAAGAAGCCACTAATTCCAAATAATATTTTAAATGTATCTTGTTTTGAAAAATCTACAAATAAATTATTTCAATTATATGAAATAATTTAAAATTTTACTAAACTATTTCTGTTTTGCTACATGATTTCATAGAATCATAGAATGATAGAATGGTTTGGTTTGGAAAGAACTTTAAAGATCACCTAGTTTCAAGCCCCCTGCCATGGGCAGGGACACCTCCCTGGTTGCAACCACCAGGTTGCTGAAAGTCCCATCCAACCTGGCCTTGAACACTTCCAGGGAGGGGGCAGCCACAGCTCTCCGGGGCAACCTGCCACCTTCATATTCTTTAGATGATCACAAACCTATTCTTCTCCTACAGTGGGGGGTAATTCACTCTCCCAGTCCCTGCCTTCACCTGCTGTAGCCTTTGCAATGAGGCTGGAGCCCTTGCCAGAGAAGACTGATGCAAAGAAGTCATTGAGAACCTCAGCCTTCTCAATATCCTTCATAGCTAGGCCTCCCATTTTCTTCCTTCCATGTAAAAAATCTGCACAATCTCTATGCATATGTGTAAACAAATATGTGTATATGAAGCATATGTTTGTTGTTCTTTTCAAATGGGCAGCTTAATCTAAGTGCATTATGATAGTATCAGTAAATGAAGTCAACAACGGCCTTTGCTTTTACCTGGAAGCTGAGAGGTGCCTGATGAACCTTTATGGCCTGTGGTAGGCTAAGGATTTAGCAGCCCTGTGTGCTGTTACCAGCTTTGCTCCCATGGCTGTGATTATGGTTCATATTGAGCAAGTTCTGTGCGGCAGTTATCACAAGGATGTAAGGAGGGATTTTTATTTATTACTGCTCAACTGTCTGAAGAGAGATGGCCAGTTGCATCCTGGGCTGCATCAAAAGAAGTGTGGCTGGCAGGTTGAGGGAGGTGATTCTCCCCTTCTACTCTGCTCTTGTCAGATCCCACCTGGAGTTTGGTGTCCAGCTCTGGAGTCCTTAACACAAGAGGGACGTGGACCTGTTGGAAAGAGTCCAGAGAAGAGGCACAACAATGATCAGAGGGTGGAAAGCCACTCCTGTGAAGACAGACTGAAAAAGTTGGTGTTGTTCAGCCTGGAGAGGTGAAGGCTCCAAGGAAACCTCACAGCAGCCTCCCAGTACCTGAAGGGGCCCTACAGAAAAGCTGGGGAGGGACTGTTTACAAGGGTGTGTAGCAATAGGATGAGGGGCGATGATCTTAAACTAGAGCAGGGTAGATCTAAATTAGATATTAGGAAGAAGTTCTTCACAAGTAGGGTGCTGAAGCACTGGAACAGGTTTCCCAGAGATGTGTTGGAGGCCCCGTTCCTGGAAACATTCAAGGTCAGGCTTATTAGGGCTCTGAGCAACCTGATGTAGTAAAAAAAGTTCCTGTGCATTGCAGGAATGGCTGAACTAAACAACCTTTAAAGGTGCTATTCTATGATTCTATGATTCTTTGGCCATAAAGGCACTCAGACTCATCAACTGGCCATCTCAGTGCTGAACAGTGGGTAACTGAGGAATACTGCAGGTATACAATATTTAAAATTGCTTCTTTTTTTTTTCTTTTTTTTTTTCTTTTCCATTACATGAAGTTTGGTGGATGATTTGATTTGCAACCCACAGTCGATCTTTCCAGGCATGCTATTTGTTTTGGTTTGAAGTATGTAAATTGAGTAGGCAGCTGTCTGAATTTTGACACATCAGAATGTTTTCTGCCTTCTTTGATGAGGATAGACAGTAAGGCCCTCTCGCTATCAAACATTAACCTGTTTGCCCAGGGCTTTCTACACAAAACCCTAAATGCTTCCTATCTATCCACCTGTCTACCTGTTTATTGTATTTCTAAAATCTGTGCCATTCCCATGGAAAATGGTTTTCATCATTAGGACTGAAGAACAATAGAAGTGAAATCAAATGGGTGGCAAGGCTGTCTTCCTGACACACTGAGAGCAGGGATGCAGTGTCTTATGGGAAGTACTGTTAGGATGCTGTAGCCAATGAAAATACCTGAACAATAACAACACAATCAGTGCCCATTCATTTTAGACACTTATTATGTTTCATCACGGGCCTTGCTAATTATTGCTTTCAGCAGCAAAGTCACAGGCATTGTGTAATAGGATATATTTTTAACACTGCATGTGGGAGGTAGACCTATACATTCTGCAATCTGCTAATGGAGTTTATATCCTTGATTTCAGTTGCAAATTTATGCTGTGGGTCAGTGGAAACACAAAGAACTAGTTGCTGTTCTTTTATTTTACTCCCCCTCTCCACCCGCTTTTGTTCCTATAGTAGCAAAACATCTGCAACAGTTGGAAGGGTAACTGTATTTTAAATAAAAGAATGCTTTTAATAAAGACAAACAGATAAGAGTAGTTTCTGAAGCAGACATGTTTAAATAGTGGTAGTATCAGGAGGTGGAGAATTTTCCATTTGGTCTTTGTGACAGTTTCAGATGGTGTATTAAAACAATTAACTGTAAACCACTGTCCTAACTGAATGCCATAAAGCATAATGCTTAGGATCCAACTGGACTGCTGTTAACAAACAGGGCTCAGGGAATCCTTTGCCCAAAGGAACACTTAGCAACAAGACGTAATAAATCTGGGGCATGCAAGTATCCTAAATGAAACCTAATCTGATCCAGTCAGAAGCTGTAGTCCCCTGTGGCACAATGAAAACAGTTTTACTGTCACAAAGGGATACCAGGAATTATTCTCTGGAGGATATTTTTTTTCTTATATGACAGCCTACCTGGCTGGAAGATTATGAATTGGAGCTTGCTGCATTCAGGTAGTCTAGGCAATAGAATGAATATCTACAAATCAGGTGGGATCCTCTTGTTTATGTCAGGGGTTATTCTAGTGTCTGAAGTCAACAAGTGAAGACCAAAAAAATGTAAAGCTTCTCTGGTCTGGATCTGACAGGAGAAGTCACTCCTTGGGTAGATCCCTTACAATAGTAATAACTGGAAATGTATTTATTTATTTATTAAAATTATTTTGCAAAGGTAGTATACTAATTTGTGCCTTTTCCCTGAACTCATAGCAAGGCAATAAGCTACACAAAAAAATCAATGTAAAATCATAAAGAATCAATAATGCTTCTGGATTTATGATGTTGAATTTCTGTTGAGTTTATGATTAAGGTCAAACTTGTTGAAATTCTCATGGATACCTGGAAAAACCAGATATGTTAAAAATCTTGTATCTTAGCATGACAGAACAAGACATAGGAAGTGTGTTTGTGTTTTTCTACAGCCACACAGTTCTTTTCCTAATGGCAGTAATTAATTTCTATATTAAAAATTACCATGTATACAATTATTTAATTTTAGAACCATAATTCCAGTTAGTGTTTTCAGAGGGAGCTCTGCTGGATATACTTGTGTTTTCTACCATGTGTTTGAGTGGGTTGCTTTTCCATAACTTACTGTGGGGTTTCTCCCCTCCTCCCCCAAAAAAATCACCATAGTTGAAGAGACTTGTTAACACAACTTATTTTATTGATAGCATGTGGACTGTGCTTCACTAGAGCCTGCATACCCTCTTTTAGCTTGCTACTTGGGCTTGGGTTGGGCTCTAATGAGAGCTTTCTGATAGCAAAAGGAGTTTTTTGAGATGTCAGAGACAGGTTCCTCACAGCGCTGCATGGCAGAAGGGCAAGAAATTGAAACAAGAGAGGTTCAGGCTGGGAAGGAAAACTTTCCCCCATGGGCAGTGGAGCAGGCTGTCTGGAGAGGCTGTGCCATCTCCATCCTTGGAAGGTTTCAAGACATGACTGGACCAAGCCCTCATCATCCTGGTCTGATCTCAGAGCTGAACTGGTTTTGCCAGGGGATTGGACTAGGGACTGCCTAAGGCCCCTTGCAGCCTGACTTATTGCACAGCAGAAAAGGCCACCTCACTTCTTTGCTGAGATGCAAATGCAGGTGATATCCCCATGCAAAAAGGACAGAGAGATCTGGCATGGGGGCTCCCATCCCTGTGTAAGGTGGGATTGCTTCTGAAGAGCTTTGTGCTGCTCTGGGGGCTGAGGAAGGCTGGACATCACTGTGCTGAGCTGCAGTGTTTGTGTACCATTCCTTCTGAGTACCAGTGGGTAGGTAATAATAACTGAAACTCTTTATCAGAATAAACTGGGGGGTGAAAAATAAAACACACAGAGAAAAAACCAGAAGAAATAGGAAAAAGGTCCTATACTGAAAAAGTATTTTCCTAATGTCTTGCCCCTATAGCTCCACTGTTTCAAAGGAAAATTCCTCTTCTGCACACAGACCTTTTCATCCTTGGTTTCAATACGAGAACATCTGAAAAACTCTCCCTGATGTTCAGTTCCTCTCTACTTCTGGAATTGTTCTTTAGTGTATATCAGATGAAATCCTGATTCCACTGAATTTCCCCTGACCTGTGCAGTCAGAGTCATACCTTTGAACTCTAGTGTCCTGGGACACAAATACAAAAGTGAAGAATAAGGCACATTCATAGTTGGGCCACGGAGAATTTGATCAGCATCATCAGTGTTCACACTGGAAGCTACTCATGGCAAAGAGAGGAAAAAGAAGAAAGTTTTATTTGTGGTCTATTTTTCTTCACCAAATTCCACGTATGCCTAGAGTAGCTATGATTCTTTGCCAAAACCCAGAAAGAAGCCACTAATTCCAAATAATATTTTAAATGTATCTTGTTTTGAAAAATCTACAAATAAATTATTTCAATTATATGAAATAATTTAAAATTTTACTAAACTATTTCTGTTTTGCTACATGATTTCATAGAATCATAGAATGATAGAATGGTTTGGTTTGGAAAGAACTTTAAAGATCACCTAGTTTCAAGCCCCCTGCCATGGGCAGGGACACCTCCCTGGTTGCAACCACCAGGTTGCTGAAAGTCCCATCCAACCTGGCCTTGAACACTTCCAGGGAGGGGGCAGCCACAGCTTCCCTGGGCAACCTGTTCTGTGTCCCATCACCCTCCCAGTGAAGTATTTCTTCCTAATATCCAATTTAAATCTACGTCCTTCCTGTTTGGAACCATTCCCCCTCATCCTATCACCCCATGCTCTTGTAAGAAGTCTCTCTCCAGCTTTCCTGTAGGTCCTGGTAGTACCCTATGGGTACTGGAAGGCTGCTATAAGGATTCCCAGGGAATAGACTTCGAGTCATGGAAGTACTATGAAGTATCACTGTGTATGAAGTTGTACAAATAGATAGAGGGGCACTACAATGTGAGTAGAAACTACTTTGCCTTAAGAAGAAAAATCAAATATTCCAAGAATTGTTCAGTAGCTGCTACCTTTGATTTAAGATTATATTACAATGTCACTAACAATTGAAATCATGATTACTTTGACATTCTCTGGCCCCAAATCTCAGTATTTTGAAATCAAGAGAATTTCCCACACAGTGCTTGCATGTATCATTCTTACAGAAGTTTTTGAGTGTCTGTTATTTGGTTTCTGAAAGAGAAAAAAAAATAATCCAGCAAAATAGAAATTCTGAAGTTTTATTATCACTTGTCTTGAGAGTGTTTCTTAAAATACCTCTGTGGCTTCTATGTAAATGGAAATGACACTTTTGGCATTAAAGCTGCTTCTTTTTCTGAGAGTAGCGATGTGGAAGAGAGACCAATAAGCCCTGAAAAGAGTCTTTCAGTTGTTTGTAATAAATGCAGGAAATGTGAGGGGAATGGAAGCAGTTCTGCTATGTACCTTAATAGAAAAATCTTCTTTTCCCTAAACTTTTCTGTGCAGTTGGTAATTAGCGGTTTATTATGTTAAGAATGAATTGCTTCTTTCTGACTTCTAACCAGCCTAATTAAACTCAGTCATTAATACAAAGACTCATATAAAGATGCTTCATACCTGATCAAACAATTATTTTGGAAGGTGCTGATCGTATTATTAATCAGGATATTTTTTGGTTCATTGGAGATGTGGCAATAGCACAGCATAATAACAAAGTAATGGAGATGAGTGGTTATGAGGTTTAAAATTATATTTCTGCTCTGTTGCTTCAATGAAAACTATGCGAAAGCTGTCTTGCAGTGATCACAAGAAATATTTGTAAAATTAGCATGTAGTTCATATTGCTTCCAGTGAAGCTACCGTGGTTTTAATGAAAAAGTATCAACTGATAATTTCACAGTACATCAGTAAACATTGCAACACACGTTATCACTGTACTCACTATATCACTCATGAGTGCACAACTTCAGCTTTTATGGCTTGATTATTTTCCTGAAAAGGGAAAAACAGATATGTCCTTTTGTTTTTGCATGTAACTGTGGACAGATTTAATCAGACTGTTCACAGCTGTTTTTCCTGTGTCTCAAAATTGGCTTGCTGGCAGGCAAGGAGACTACTCGAGCAGTGAGGTTGCTCTCCATGTCAGTAAGACTGTCAGAGTCAAGACATGGTGGGATGTGAGTGGGCAGGAAAAGACTTAACATATGGTGAAATTAGATGAAAAGAGAATTGTCAAAAGAAGGTGAAACTGGCCTTGGTTTGTGTACGGGAAAGGATTAGCAGTCATTTCAGGACCTCAGCACAAGCAGCAGACCCTCCAGACTGTACAGGGATCTCTCTAGGCATGTCCTTGGGTGCACACTATGCAGATAATGGGAGGAAAGAGGCAGGATCTGCACCTGCAAAGGGAAGTGGCCTACACACAACTGGTCTAAAATATCTGTTAGGTACTTAGTACAACCCTGCATCAGATCTTCATGTCCTATGGCTTCCAGCTTCCCCGTGTGCAAGCTTGTGCCAGCTGCTTACCTCTAGCTTTAAGTTTTTGGTAGCTAAGGTATCACCTTACTCTTTCACAACCAACCAAACCAAAAACTTAAAGAAGAATACAGCCTTTATGCTTCAGGCATTAGTCAAATACCAGTTAGTAGGAACTGGAAAAGAACTTCTCTTGTAACCAAATAAAATATCCATTCTGTGGTTTTAATTTGACCATCATATAAAACATCTGTTACTGGTAACTGTCACACCTGATGATATTAGATAGCAAAGCTATGGTGTTAGAGTCTGAACAGTTGCACTTATACTTTCTAAGAAGAGAAAAAAAAATGCTTTTCAGGAAGCAATATGAGGAACACAATCCCTTTGACTTTATTTTTGACAACTGATCAGTGATTTTAATTCAGTAAAGCAATAGCAGTGATCAAAGCTCTGAGGATTTTTTTAGGATGTCTGATCTCATTGTCTTCCCAAGAAGAAGTTGGGGCAACATCACAGATAGTGATATCTTGTCAGCGGTGCGTGTACGTTATTTCCAGGTTCTGAATCCCACTTCCCAGCTAGTGATATCTTGTCAGCTGTGCGTGTACGTTATTTCCAGGTTCTGAATCCAGTCTAGAATAATCCTTTGAAATACAGGAAAGGATCAGAATAAGTATTGCTTAGAGAGGAGAATAGAAATATTCAAAAGATAAGGACTTAAGAAAAATATCAATGACAAATCTGTGTCCAGTATGAAGGAGCCCGAGAACCTGTTGAAAGTGAGTGAAGGATGAGCTGGAAGAGCATGAATGAGCAGGCTGAAACCTGCTCACTGTTCCTGAAAACACAGAAACCACACGCTGGCCTGTAGCTTAGGGCATCCACTTGTTATATGAGAGGTCCAGATTTACTTCTGCCCCATCCCATTTCCCTGGTTTCCTGTACATACCATAACAGAGGGACAGGTTGCTATCTGGAAAGGTTTATGTTGTGAGCATGGAAAATGTCCATCTTTTCAGTTTTTGTTTGTCTGTTTGTTTGGGGTTTTTTGGTTTTGGTGTTGTGTTGTTTTGGTTTTTGGTTTTGTTTGCTTGTTTGTTTTTTGTGTTTGTTTTTTTTTGTTCTTTAGTTTGCTTGGTTGTTTTTTTGTTGTTGTTGTTTTTTTTGGGGGGTGGGGACACACAGGATTTGTAAATTAAATAGGAAAAATTAATCACAAACACTTTTGTTTTTTATAACTACCACTTTATGACAGAAGAAATGACCAGTTAGAAAATTCTATATATATAAGAATAGGTAGTTAAGGCACAAATTTTAAATATTTAAGTGGATCAAGTAGATTAAATGCTTTTGAAAATTCATGCTGAAACAATGTATGAGTGGCCAAGGATATCAGTGTGAATGGCTGCAGCAGTGTTGCCCTGTAGTATATTATTTACAGATTAGACATTTCTGGAAAAGAGTTAGGGCCTAATCCTGGGTATATACAAGTAAACGGTAAGTTTCTACTCAATTAAATAGTAAATGTAAAGTAGTAAAGAATCATCCTGAGTATTTTGTCTTTGCAGTCCATTGTAATTATCATTGAGTATCAGCTGATAATTCCTACCAAAAAATACTGCCTGAAGCAAGAAATGAAAAATGAGATTTTACTTCATTAGTCTTGAATTCTCATCTCCATGAGCTGTGTCTTACCTGGGTTTTTACACTGTAAGATATGAATGCAGCTTCTTTGTAGAAAAAGAACCTACACCCTCCCTGAAAGGCAGGCTCACATGGACAAAGGGGATTATTCTTAAATAATTTGTAGTCCTATTCCCATTATTCTGGCTTTCGTATCTTAGAATTTTCTCATCATCTTCTCTGCCTCTTATTCTGTGTTTGCCATTATCTGTGGATGAGATCAGATCCTCTGAGCTGTGGCTTCATGGCCATTATCATTAATCATTAGCCAATTACAGTTTTCAACTCTTGCAGGAGTGTGTTGCTTGAAGTTATTCACTGGTAATGCCTTCAGTTAGGTGTCTAAAATATGAATGTGAACTAGTCACTCTAGTTTCTGTCTAGATATCTCACTATGTTCTTATACAGATGTCTGAAGGGGGGAGGGGGAGTTAAAGAAGGAGTTGTTCATTTTCCCCTCACTAACTGAGACAAATAGAGTCCATTTGATCTGAGCTACATTTTCAATTACTACAGTCAAGTGAGATCAACCTCACTCCAGCAATTTCTGAAAGAGATTCCTGAACTGAAGAATCACTTGCTGTATTGTTTAATATACACTGTTCGGATCTGTTGATCCTGTGCCGTATTTATGTTCATAACTAAGTACACCTTATAGGCCTGGATTTCCCACGTGACTACCCTTTATGAAAATATGATAATCATTTTATTCCATGTTTTGTTATTCATT
>NW_009953799.1:768319-778046 GCF_000747805.2 Chaetura pelagica
CCCCCCAACATTTCTATGATCCTGTTTTTTAAAATATGCATACACAAAACACACAAAAAGGAGTGAGACTGCCAAAGCAAACTCATCTGTAAATTAAAGCAGACATTTCTGGATCTCTCCTAAGATATTATTCTTTTATTTCTAGTCACACTTCCGCTTTGATAATACTGCCTAAAGTCAGTCGAGTGCATAGATATTATAAGGAAACAAAGCTGCATGAGATACTTCTAGCAGTGCAGATCATATTTGAAGTCAAATATTTATGTCATAGGGCTGCAGAAGAAACTAAGAATATGTCCCAGAAGACATCCTCTGCAAAACAAAACCAGAGAAAAATAACTAGAAAGTGAAGCTTCTTATGAGATCAGTTAAAGGACTACTTTAATTCTGCAAACTTCATCTCCCTGGCCAGCCTAACCAATAGGGAGAAATAGCTTTCTCCAGAGGGCAATTCAGAGCATGGAAATCTTCTTTCTCACTCAGCAGAGATTTCTTAGGCTAAAAGATAGACAGTATTTTTAGTGACAAAAATAATGTGGAACAACTGTCCTTATGAGAAAAAAAAACAAAACCAAAACGTTTTGGCACTTGATTCTGCAGCCCATACTAAGTTAAGTAGGACTAACTAAGGTCTGAGGAATGTGCAATGTCACGGTGTTTGAAAGCTGCAGAGCTGAATAGTAACATTCAGGTCCTCATCACTCTTCGTCACTTACAGTTTCCAGCTCTGCTGAGTGATGCAGTGCACTTTTCCATCTTTGTGTTTCTGCTGAAGCTTTCCAGTCTCCAGCAGACCAACCAACAAAGGACAGCAAAGATGATTGAGGGACTGGAGCATGTCTCTTAGGAGGAAAGGCTGAGAGAGCTGGAACTGTTTAGCCTGGAGAGAAGATTGAGAGGAGACCTTATCAATGTCTATAAATACCTAAAGGGTGGTTGTAAGCAGGATAGAACCAGACTCTTTCCAGTAGTGCCTGGTGACAGGACAATCTGTAACACAGGAAGTTCCACCTGAACATGAAGAAGAACTTCTTTACTGTGAGAGTGGCAAAGCACTGGAACAGGCTGCCCAGGGAGTCTCCTTCTCTGGAGATACTCAAGACCCACCTGGATGCAGTCCTGAGTAATGTGCTCTAGGGGATCCTGCTTTAGCAGGGGAGTCAGACTAGATGATCTCTAGAGGTCCCCTCCAACTCTGATGATTCTGTGATTCTATAAGGTAGTTTGGATTCCTGCATTCATAAAAATATTTGGAGGTGGATATTTGCATTTTTAAAGTGATTTTTAATGCCGTTTTAGACTTCGATTTTGGAACACTAGAGTGTTGATGCAGATGCTGTTTTATACTTCCGTGTCATGAAAGAAATGTAATCTACAGCTTAGTCTTCAAATATACTAAAATCTAGTAGCCATTTTCATTTGTTTATAGAATGATACCTTTATAGACAACAATAACATTTATTATTTTTTTTTTAATAAGAGATCGTTACAACAACATTTATGTGTCCCTTCTGGCAGGCTTCTTACCCTCTTTTTTCTAAGGGAATGTCATGGTTTGACTCAGGATTGACAATTAAACCAGCGACAGCCATGCTCTTGATCCCCTCCCCCTCTCATCCAGGTAGGGAAGGAGAGAGAGAATGAGGGAGAGAGACTTTCTGGCTTTAAAACTAAACTAGACAGATTCAATTAAATACTAATGATAAAATAAATATGTACAATTGTATACAAATGTGTTCAGGAATGTGCAAAACCCTATTGCCTCCCCCCACCCCCAGCAACTCCCAGGGCATCTCCTGAGCTGTGAGCAGTTCCCCAATGTCCTGGAGCTGCTGGAGAGGGGGCAGAGCAGGCAGGAGCTGAAGGAGAGTGAGGAGGGTCAGGAATGCAGGGGCCTGGGGATCAACAGTGATGGATACATGGAGTCCTCCCTGGATGCTGGCCATGGATGGGAGAGAAGGGAAGAAGAAGGAAGTGGCTTGACGTCCATGATTTCTGACTTTATACAACGAGCTAGGTAGATATAACGGGATGGAATACTCTTTTTGGCCATTTTTGCCATCTGTCTAGTCCAATCCTCCCTACTGGAGGGCTGCAGATGCAACTCTCCCGCTTTTTTACTATCCAAAGAGCAAAGTGTCCTTGGTGTCTCAGCAGTAACATAAGCATTGCAGCAGTATCAGTCCACCAGCTGGAAAACTTGTGTGCTTAGAAGAGCTTACTGAAGGGAAAAACAAACAAACAAACAAAAAATCAATAAAATGGAAATTAACTTTATCCTGGTTCAAACTTGGTCAGGGAATGATCACCTTCAAAGGCTGTGCTCTCTAACTTATTGAAGGGTTGTTAGGTAAAGATTTTACTTTGAGGAGATTAAGAAACTGTTGTTTTGCAGAATCAGCCAAGTGAACACATGACACATCTTTGCATCTACATGCTTGATTGAACGTATCAAATCCTGTTTCTTCTCTTACTCATTATATGAAAATCTGTGCAGGCTGAGTCCAGGCATGAAAACCATTTTTGCATTGTTCTAGTAATTCAGTTGCTACTGAATTGTTTGCTTGTATATCATCTATACAGAGAGCAACAAAGCAGTATTGGTAGGTGTATATGATCCAGGTAGAAATGGACTACACAACCAACCGATATTCCAGGGGCAAAAAAAATTAATAAAAATAGATGCAAATAACTTACTTTTATTGCCAATTTTATAATAAACTGGAGGTAAAAGCAACCATGTTTTAACGCAGCTTCGTTCAGCACTCTCAAATCAATTTGGTCAATATTGCAAAATATTAGAATGGAAAAAGTTAATGGTGTAAGAACAGTGTATTAAAATTAGTTGTACATGGGAATTTAAGCATAGTTAGGAGCACAGCAGCTTTCTGATGTACATTTCTGTAAGCACATTTACTGAGATAAAATACACCATTAGCAGACGTTTCTCAAGGGCAGGTTCTAAAGGCTTGAATTTGTCTCCACATCATGCATTTGAAAATATGCACTGAATTTGGAGAGGAAAGGATGCAAAATGTGCACTCTAGTTAAAATTAATCATTATTATTACTTCATAGCCACAACATCCTTGGGTTTTAAATTTGCTTTTCAGACAAATGCAGTGAGACATTTGCCTACCCAAAGCACTTAGAGAAAGCCTATGGCCATGATCTTGCCACTGATAGCACACAGGAGGAATGTTGTCTTGAAATGGAGTGTCCTTGCAGACAAAGGGTAGTTTGAGGATGAATCAATCAGTTCATGAGCTGTGATTTCATGTACTGTGAGCCTTAGACCTTAGCTTTGCTCCTGCTAATCTTTTACTGCTACCTTCAAGGGCTTCAGGATGAGTTCAAAGTCATAGTACACAGTACAGATAATGGAAAAGAGGTGAAAGGCAGGATTCAGTACACTCTGTAAGCTCTGTGTAGACCCAGCCATAACTAAGTATTATGGGTAAGAATGCAGATTTATTTTTATACTACCCTGTTATTCCTGTATGCCTTCATGGTACTGTCTTGTGCTTACTGTACAGTAAGTGCCCACTGCCCAGTACAGAGAGAACACTAACTGGTACAGACAGAAATAAAGCTGAAAAACATTTCTAATTTCTATTGCAATTGCTATTCTAATTTCCACTCAGTTTAATTGTAGAAGGAGTTTGAGGAGATCAGCTAAATTATCCTTTGTAGATAATGTTTACTGGATGCATCTGCATTAGTGTTTCTGTTCAAATGGGAACTGAGGTTTGGAAGTGAGTCTTTTAATTTTCCCCATCTATTGCACATTGGTTCTTGTCAAGAAACTATTCACAGCACTTAAACTCTTATTCTCAGGTGAAACCAAAGCAAAAGAGGATCCTAAAACACACTTCATTGGTTATTCAGACGCTATGGCCAAAACTAGAGTTAATCCAAATAAAAAGCCTCTTGACCTTCATGTAGTTTGGATGTCAGGTCTTCAATAGCAACTGATGCTCTAGAAATCAGTTCCTGTTCTGCTGCATTACTTGCTACTGGATACAAGGCTTTCCTAGCAGATCTATCTTGGTAGGAAATTAGACCTGGTCCCATTACAGATTTATTGCAAGATTTGTGATGGGAATATGCACCAAATAATTTGTGTAATAGAAATTGCTATGCCAGTTTCCTAAGAAACTGGTTCTCCTCAGCAGTGCTTTCTACATATTAATTGTAAAACCAGGGGCACAGGGCACAAGAGCAGACTCCATGACAACAAAGTGGCTCTTTGGAATGACAGTTACCAATTTACTATTGTGAACAATTTATACAAGCATTAAACTGTTTCTTTGTTCTCCATATCTGGCATTTTTTCCTGGTGGATAAAAGCTTTTCCAAATGTTTTGGGGTTTTTTTTGTTTTGTTTTTTTTTGGTTTTTTTTGTGTGTGTGTGTGCATGAAGTTAACATCTTTGGTGTTAACTCTGTTCTAAGTACGAGATTTATGCCATCTCTTGGTAACAAGTGAGTATCCAAGACGTTCCTGGGAGGTTCAGTAATAGGTAAGTGTTTTTCAGTTATCAAAGATGTTCTTTGGTAATAAATCTGTTTAGAACATTTCTATTTCCATATCTTTTACAGAATAAAAAAATAAAATCCCTCTTTTAAATTTTAAATATATATAAGAATAGCTTCTACATACTTGTGTTTAAAAAGACTATAATGAGAAAAATGGTGTGCATGTGATATGTGTTCTCTCTGTAAACCTTGCCTAGCTCTTCTTAATTTATAAGCCTTATCCAGGGTAATGTGCTCTCTCTAAATGAAAACAGATCTTATTGTACCTGTGTTACTGTTATTCTGCCATTGTTTGCCAGGATTCCCTTTGTAACTCCATTTGCCATCTACAGTCTTAAAGAGGTGCTGGTGCATGAGCTGGAAAAACACAGCAAAGCTGTTGAAATCTGAGATCAATTTTGGGGTCTACGTGATAAAAATCCTTTTTTATTTGTGCACTCAAGAAATAGGGTATGGAAATTGGTAGCACCTTGAAGGTGGAAAACCACCATCTCATTTAACAGTGCCCAATTTTATGACAGAAATGTAATTCCATTGCTGCAGTTGTGGAAGAAAATGTGTCCTTATAATAGATTCCAGAGTAATTACCAGGATACATCATCCAAGATAATTTTAAGTGTGCAACCTTGAAATTGCATAGCACAGTAATAAAGATCTGGGATGAAGTTCCTGAATCACTCACCCAGAGCCATGGCATTCAAGGTAGGGTTGGAGGCACTTAAAGAAGATGAAATTTAAATAGGCATCTGCAACAGATCAGGTAGATTGCTCTCTAGAAATATTTATGGGTGACCAAATAGCTTACATGTAGATCTGTATACTGCAGATGACTGCAGCTAGTGGGATGAATCTAGTCTCTAGAACTGTAATTCTTACTCAGGTTGTGTTGGCCAAGTAGTCTCACTTCTGTGAGAAGAGGCTGTATAATTAACATTTACATTAAATGACTTTGGGTCTGTTTCTAAGACAGAAGTGTGTCCTGGCGGAATCCACCTTTACCAGGTCATCTAGTACCTGCATTAAAAGAGAAATCAAGAAAGTAACTAACCTTCCTCCCAAGAAATAACATGTATTTGGGTTGAAAGAAAAGAAGCCTTTTACAGGGTGCAATGGAACTGGGGAATTAATTGCTTTGCTAGACAAAGCAAGGTGGGTATAGGTGGAACAAAGGACAAAAAAACTCCTAAGCCATATGTAAATACTGGAGAAACCTCAGAGCAAGATCATCAGGAATCATGCAAAACGACTGATCAAACCCCAAAGAATATTTTAGTTATTAAGGAAAAAAAGATCAGGTCATTTTATTATTGTTGTTATTATTATCTTTGTTGTTGTTGTTGCTGTGTTGTCTTCACCTGGTTTCCATAACACATTTTGTATTGAAAATCTCTCTCTAGTGCTTAAACCAATTTGTTTCTACTGTTCTGTCTCCCAGAACAAGCAACCTCTAAATCAACCCAACCTGGACAGAGACTCAGAAAGGAGTGTTGTTAAGCCTCTACTTTATTTGAGAATTGTGAGCACAGGACTTCAGAGGATGCCCCAGGTAAACACAATTTTGCCTGATGGCTGTGTGAACACAGGTCAAGGTCAAATTTTTGGTGTATGCTTGATCTGTAGGGAGCTTAAAGACTCCTACAGAGCTCAAAAGGTCCATAGAGCTACAAGGAGTTTACTCAGCTTTTTTAAAACTTTTTAAAGGAAGTGGTGGATATTGAAAGTTCAGATTATAAGGAATCTCTCAGAATTGGTATCCCAATGTTCACACATTGTAGACCTCAGTCTTTCCAGGTTGAAAGATCTTCAAGAACCATCTACCAATACAGAGTAAGCTTGAAACCAAACCTGGTACTTTGCAATTGGCAATGGTTAAAACATCCCTGCCTCCTAGCTGTCATCAGGCTGAACACCCAGCTCAAAGCCAGTCACTCCCCATTTCTAATCAAGCCTATTTATGCAAGAAAAAATTGTTAATTTCCCTCAAAGCACAAGTCCTTTTCATGTCCAGAGAAATTTTAACAACAGAGAAAGAAATGTGGCTGCACAAGAGAGAGAAAATAGTCTTGACAAATGTCTCCTTACATAATGATTACCTGCAAGTTTTCACATGCAGAGGAAGTATTGAACATACACAGAATGGAATAAAAACTATATTGACATTTGGCGGTTCACTTTAACAGAAGCCTACGTAGGGTAATTGTAAATAAACCTTTCCAATACAATATCATATTCTCAAGTACACACTCTATGAAGTGCCTGTCACCTCATGCAAGACTTCTTTACTTCTGCAGTGTTCTGTGCTGATGTATCCTCTAAACGAATGCACACAGAGTGAGGGCATCATAGGAATGGGGGCTTTGATGGAGCCCTTTGCTGCCACAGAAGAATAACCGTCCACAAGCCACCCTTTCAGTTTCAGACTGAAAAGCACACAGCAAAGGAAGAAAGAAAGAAGCAGTAAACAAAAGGCAAAACCACAATGACCTTCCTTCTAGACAACCTCCTGCTATGCAATTTCTCAGGGCACACATACACTGCATTAAAAGATACTATATTACTCATGGGAAAGCTCCATTTCTTTGGCAACTCAACTGCTTCACGCTTGGCAAGGCAAGATACTTATTAATTAAAGCTGACCTGCAGCCTGTCACTCCTGTTCCAGAATCCTTTGTTTGTGCCATTCTCCAGCTGCCATAGCCATGATGTCACCTTCTTTTGAAGATGATTTTAAAATGAGAAGTGAAAATTTGAAAAGCAATTGAGTGAATGCGATGTTGAAGTGCAATGTTTTAAGCAAACTTCTGAAGCGTTGCCTAGTGTTACTTCTGCAAGCAAGGGGCAGCTCTGTACCTGTCTCCTGAGACCTTTTATTAATTTTAAAAGTTGCCATATCTCTAAATTTCCCTCTTCAAAATGTAATTGGTTTGTTTGCCAAATACTAACAATGCTATGCTTAGCTTTCAAGTGTTGCTCTTATCTGCTGATCTGAAAGCACTTTGCCTAAGAAGTCTGCATCATTACCTTCACATATACATTTCTCTTTCCTCCCAATTGCTTGTTTTTCATGAGATCCTCTGTAGATGGTTTGCAGATAGGAGTGGCAGTGTCCTTGAATTATCTGCCTCACTCATTGCTTCAACCCTTGTATTTGGTCATGCAAAGGAAACAACATAGTGACTACAGCACACCACATAACCCCATCAGCCTTCACTAGCAGATGATCAGATGTGTGAGGTTGTTCTGTGGCACTGGCAGCTTTCAGCAGAACTGCTCTGTGCAGTCTGTCTTCTGAAGAGATTTCCTTTTACTATCTCCCAAGGTACAGATACCAGCTTCTCACTGCAATCTGTCATTTTTATGTGGGTATTGTATCTTGCTGAAGCTTCATCTTCCCAGCCCTCTGATGCAGCCTGTACTACCTGTGGAAGGAGCATCTTCAAGAGATCCCAGAAGAGATATCACAAGCAGAAAGCTAATGTTCATTAATGAGCCTGCACTGTACTTTTTAACCAAAAGGAAGTGAAAACTACCTATTTTTACACTGTATTCATTTCTGCCATTGTCTATGTGGTACTCTCCAGTAAGAGAAAATCTTAAAGGTATGAAGATGCTGAAGAGGGTAGAGGCCCTTCCCTGTGCTCCTAACAGATTTTATCAAACTCTATGTTGTTAGGACCTACAGAAGGGGGGAAAAAAAAAAAAAAAAAAGTGAGCTTTTTTCCATGGATAAAGGTGCATATCTTCCAATTAAACTTCTCTGCCTCTTTCACAGCTTTCCTGTGGTACCTGAATGTGCATATGTACATGTAAGGGGCCAAGGTCTAGAGTCACTACCATGGCTAAGAAATAAAGGCTTAAAATTTCAGGTGTGTTCACCAAAGGTAGGCCTTCTGACTTTTGGAGCTCCAATGAAGGCTGCAGATTTGGCTGTATGTAGAGCTGCTGTCTCACAAAGTGCTCAGACTCTTAACTGAGCTGTAGTGCTCAGTACTCACTGATGCCTGATCCACCCAGACTGCATGACTGACAGCTTGGTCTGGAACTCTGCAAGAACTTTGCTCTTCCAGGATTTGGTCCAACTTTACCTGGCCTCAGCTTGGGCTTGTGTCTTAGCAGAGCAGATGGTATGAACATTGGAACTCAAACCTACATTCTGCCCATGGGGATAGAGACAGAGAGTTTCCATGGATAAAGGTGCATATCTTCCAATTAAACTTCTCTGCCTCTTTCACAGCTTTCCTGTGGTACCTGAATGTGCATATGTACATGTAAGGGGCCAAGGTCTAGAGTCACTACCATGGCTAAGAAATAAAGGCTTAAAATTTCAGGTGTGTTCACCAAAGGTAGGCCTTCTGACTTTTGGAGCTCCAATGAAGGCTGCAGATTTGGCTGTATGTAGAGCTGCTGTCTCACAAAGTGCTCAGACTCTTAACTGAGCTGTAGTGCTCAGTACTCACTGATGCCTGATCCACCCAGACTGCATGACTGACAGCTTGGTCTGGAACTCTGCAAGAACTTTGCTCTTCCAGGATTTGGTCCAACTTTACCTGGCCTCAGCTTGGGCTTGTGTCTTAGCAGAGCAGATGGTATGAACATTGGAACTCAAACCTACATTCTGCCCATGGGGATAGAGACAGAGAGTTTCTACAGCCCAGGTCAGGCCTGTGGTGGCTGCCTGGCAGGAGAGAGAGGAGAGGTGCTGGCAGAGAGAAGGCTGAAAGACTGTTCCTTCTCCCCATCAGAGAAAGACTTGAAGGAAATCCTTCCTGAATCCTTACAACTGTTTGGCAAATCAATAGGCAAATGGAGTCCAAGCTGGTGTACAGACTCCCAGATTATGACTACAGTAGTGGATTAAACACTGACAGCAACCAGCAAAGGGTGACCCATGTCTATATTATTGATAACCCTTACTCTCTAAACAGAGTGGCAACATCCTATTGCATGCTGGAAACACTCTCTGACCTTTTCTAACTCCCTGACCACACCTGCGGGTTGTCTAAGAGAATGATTTTCAAGTTTCATTGTCTGGGAATATCCTCTGGCACTATTTAATCTACTAATTCATTGTTTCTCTACAAACCCTCTTTGTTGCACTGTTTTTTACCTGTATTGTGTTGCGTAATAATGCATATTTGCATGAGAACCTTGTTCCTCTGAGGAGGAGCACTCTTTACCACCTCTGTGAAG
>NW_009953799.1:778067-785910 GCF_000747805.2 Chaetura pelagica
TTTCCCACCTCTGTGAAGGGACTGGTATTGCTCTGAACTTGAAAATATAGTCTTTTCTAAAACCTACCCTAAGTGAGATTAAACTCATATCAACAGATTTAAGATTTAATCTGAGGTGATAAGTTGTCACAGATACAGCTTAGCTGCATATAGCTACTGTCTGATTTTGGAAATGGTTTTGGAAGTGGAGAGTGGCTTACAAAGATCAGAACAAGTAGTGTCCTCTTGTTTTGTCAAAGTTTTGAGACACTAACGGGAACTGCAGTGGCAGGAAGTAGCTCTATTCTTACCCAGTGCTCCTATCAAGATGATCACTGCATCTAAGAAATTAGGACTTTCTGGGACAAAATAAGATGGGATCAGAATTATTTGCAAAGATTTATTTTCCAGGGAACAGCACTGGAGAAGAAAATGCGACTTGATTCTTGAAGAAATGAAAAGGAAAAATTGTAACTGTTTTTGCTCAATACACTTCCTGAAGAAGCAGGGTCTTAAACAAAAAAACCCACAAAATAAAAAGCAGTTTTTCAGGAAGTATTCCTCTCTGGACATTTCCTATGCCACACTGTGGCAGGTGCATGTATTTTTGGAGGAAGCAAAACCGAAGCCATGCTTAAAAGTATTAGAAGTGCTTTCTCTTTAAGTTTGTTGAACAAAGATGTAATTGCCAAGAGCTGTGCCATTAGTTATAGTGTAAAATCAGATGTGAGAGGTCATTCCCTGGAACTGGCAGCTCTGACCACACTTGCTCAAATGAACTCTGTTTTTCTGCTGGGTTAATTAATTATGCGATTGTCTCTGCTTGAAATTAACAGGGACCTACCCTTCTTTACATGAAGAGATCAAACAGTCCCATGTGACTTGCAAATTACTCCTCTAAATGAGGGTCCCTGTAGAAATAATTAGGTTGCTTTCATCTTTCAGTATTACCCATTTAATATTACTCATTTTATGTTACCCTTTTTCAGTACAAATGTCTGGAAAGTTTTCTTCTGTTTCTCTGTTTTACACTGAAGTTTCATTAAACTTAGTGCTACAAAGTATTTCCAACAATGGAGGATTATCAAACAGTTTTATACAGAAGTAGAAGAAACATCAGTAAAGACTGTCTTAAAAATGCAGAGCATTTGATGTTGCATGTTACTTGTGCATCTCACCTAGGTGTAAGGGCATAAAGAACACACACACACCCCCCAAGTGGGCATGCAGGTGTGTGGGTCCCATCCCCAGCCTCGGGCTATTGATGGGTGAGACCCTCTGCCTTGGTGAGGCTATGGAGCAGCCTGATCCTGCACAGCCCATTGAAGGAACTCCCTCTATTAGCAGGGGGAAATTCAGGAGGAACCAGCAGAGCACAGCTCCAGCTTGACCCTCTGAAAGGGAGAAAGGAATCGACCAAAGGACGACGCCAATGGGAAACACAAAATTCTAGCAGAGAGCACAACCCAAGGCAGTGGCAGAGTCTAAAGACTAATTAAATTAGACCCAGTCACATGGATAGAAAGCAATAAGAACATTAAAATAAAATTGTAACCACTGTTGCTGTTGTCCCTTTTTTGGGCTTCTTACTTCTTTTGTTTATCTAGCTCCCATTCCATGAGTTGGATTAGTAGCATGCAGCAACCTCTTATGTGAGGAAATGCATTTTGTATAAGATGCATAGACTCACTGGTCTTGGCTATAAAGAACCTGACCTAGGAAGGTGATCATTCATTAACTTTCATGGCCTTCACTTTGGTGAAGAAATTTTATTTAGATATTTATTAAGTTGCTGATAGTAAAATACTAATAGTTTCAAAAGGCCAGATTGTTCCCTCCCACAAAGGCATATGAGAAAGAAAGAAAAAAAAAAAAAAAAAGAAGCTAGATTGCCTGTAGATAATGTTTTCTTTTAGTTATTTTTCTGAGGATGCTGCTAGACCCATAGAGTCATACGAATCCTTGAAAGGCCATGGCACTCTTAGCAGCCTCACTCATCTTCAGCTCTCTGACACCATCACCCCCACACTTTTTCCTTCCTTTTTCTTCTCTAAAAGGGACTTTAAAAAAAAGCCAAAAGAGAAACTGAAATTGAGAAGTAGGCCAAAGAGGCAAATGAGGTTACTCCTTCAGACTTTAACCATAGAAGGTATATGGTTTTAAGAGAAAACTCAGAGGAGAACTCTGGTCTTAGAATAATGAAGCAGAATCTTTTCAGGTCAAAATTATCGTAAACTCCTTGAAACTTCTGTAATTTTGACAGCAAACAAAACTGAACTCCTGTCTCAGTTAATGTAAGTGATGTAGTAATCAAATGTATTCACATTCCTTCTCTTTCGCTGACGAATGACAGGTACAATGCTCACTTTTACAGTACCTTTTTTTTGTTCTAAATGGGATAGTCCAGCACACGTTATAAAGAAGAAAGTGTAGTGAACACTGACCCTCCTAATGATATGCTGAAAATTAATACATTTTCTGCTTAATAACTGCATTACAGGGAATCACATTTTTTGCTGTGTTCTTGTAATCTATAATTATCTTCTGATTTGGCCTTTCAGACCTTGAAATATCTTATATTAACTGAATATTTATTCACTTGCTGTTCATTTACTTGCAGGAAACAGGAGAGAATGTTTCATTTCCTGCACACATAAAAGATCGAGTAGTACTAGACAGAAGAATATAAACTCTAGGCCTTGGCAATAATCACTGAAATGGTGCAAATATCCCATTAACAATAAATAGGAGTGATAGGACATTTTAGTACTTATAGAAATTGTTCAGTGTGGAACCTGTTAAGCAAAGTAAAAGCAATATAAAGATGTTCTACCTATTGTTTTATGTTCAGTACAAAGGAGAAGTTTCTGCTAAGTAAGTGCAGAAGTGCATTGCTTAACCTCCAAGTACAACAAAAAGATTTCTATTTAAAAGCTGTGTAGGTCCAGGGAGGGAGCATTTTAAAAAAAATCCTCCATGCATGAACATTGAAATAACAACAATCTATTCCCCCACAGAAGAAAACCTTGCACAAACTCTAAAGCCCAGACATAACTGGTCCAGCTGACAAAGTAGCTGGACCCCATGAGCATCCCACTGCGCACCCCAGTGCAGGACTTTAGGACTGACAGTGAACCCTGACGCTGGATCTGCAAGAGGGACTGTGGGGTGACAGATGCTTTGGCTTGGGCTTCATCTTAAGACTCACACTGCTGCCAAGAGAAGAAAAGTGAGAAGGCAGAAGAAAGAGTGCTGTTATTGTCTCCTGGGCCCAGCTTGAGATTTTTACAAGCATGAAAAGCCCCTGCAGAAGCCACAGACAGTCAATTTGCATCAGGGCAGGAGGAAGCCTTAAGGTTGCACTGCACTGTTTTGGGGACTGTCTTAACAGAGTAATGCTTGTAATGGAGCCAAACTGACATGTTGCCAGGCAGAAAGCTCTCTATGTTTGCAAAAGTAGATTCGAGTAAGTTTTTCAGCCACATCTTGCTGACTCTGAACCTGCTCAAACTTGTGGAAGTGTCCATGGGGAATTCAGTGTGGCATCACACCATGGATCTTTTTTTCCTTGGTTGTTTCAACCTAGGGAATTGCAACATTGTCATTCTTTAAATATTGTCATTTTATGCAAGAGCTGACATTTCAGTTGAGGAAACGGCAGAACTCTGTGTCAGTTTATTGTCCTTGTGAGTGCATTACAGACTGCTGCACTCTTTGAGGCAAGGGGCTGCAGAGGGGCAAGAAGTCTATGCACATATATATAAATTTCACTGAGAAGCCCTGCAGAGGGGTTGCAGAAACAGCCTTAATCTCAGTGCCTTTCACCTTATACATGTCCCCTTGTCCTGTTTTACCATTCTTTGGACACTTCTTTCTTCAGTCAAATACAGCTGTGACACAGTTTTGAAAAGTATTGAGGGACATTGAGGCCAACACACCTCTCTGGATAGAAAGAAGTAGAACAACTTTTGTCTTGTGCCTGTGCAGCTGCACTGAGTTGCAAGAGCGTGGTGTTCTATTCACAGGCTGTGCTAGGAACCAGGCTCATTTTTAAACAAGGGGACTGTTTTAGTACACCTGTCCCTGAGATATTATTTCTTTCTGCATTGCAGTGGACTCAGTTATGTTTGTTGAGCTGCCTAGAATAAACAATTTATACGAAGGAAAATGGAGACAGAAATAAAAAATCCAGGCTAGCTGCCAAAACAAAGTTGTAAATATGTAAATACTTTGGTAAGTTACCTGTTGGAAAATCTCCCTCCCTCCTCCAACATTGCTAATTGCAGTTTACCTTCCAGGCTTGATACTGAATCTGGTTTGAAAGCTTTATTAGGACACTGAGTACCTGGAGCTTGTCTGAGCTGTACTCTGTGCTGCAAGGCATTTGCAGGTGGCTGCTGCTGAATGGGGAGAGGGGCTTGCAGAGAGCAGGCACAGCTCTGGGGAGAGGGGCTTGCAGAGAGCAGGCACAGCTCTGCCTTGCAAAGCACCAGCAAGTGACTGAGCACAGCATCTACTCCTACAATAGGACTGGAGGTGCCTTGTGTTTCATCAGTTCAGGATGATGTATGAGGAAAGTAATTTCCACCATCCATACAGATATACTAGCAGCTCCAGCTGAATTTTGTCAGCTGTTGCCAACTGTGACTTTTAAGCAGAGAGCAGTCTTAAAACTATGCCTGTGTGTATTCTCTGAACATAGTGGGAGGGTGTCTGCAGGGGCTCCCTGCCTTTCTTTTCCTTCTTCCCACTTTTTTTGGCACTAACCTAAGGTATTAACTAGTTTTACTTCAGTATCATTTTTTTTCTGGCAGGGGAAAAGATAGCAGTGATTTCTGTTGTCCTCTGCTGGTCTTTTGAAACACTGGACAATTTGCCCAGAGAAGTTGTGGCTGTGCTCTCCCTGGAAGTGTTCAAGGCCAGGTTGGATGGGGCTTTGAGCAGCCTGGTCTAGTAGGAGGTGTCCCTGCCCATGCAGGGGGGTTGGAACTGGATTATTTTTAAGGTCTCTTCTGACCCAAACTATTATATGATTCTATGAACAGCTGGGGATGCACAAACAGCTCAAAATTTCCTTGCAGTCTTTGAACCACCATAATCATGTAAGGGCCAGTAGGAATAGTTGCAATTCATATAGTCAATTTGCTGCAAAGAGATCCTTCTGTTAATGACATGCCTCCTTAAATTTTGCAGAATTGACCTGATTGAGACAGGCAAGTTAAGCAGAAACAGCTTTCTCTCCTTTTTGCACTGGAATATTCTCTTCTCCTGTAGCTATTTTATTCTTGAAGCTGTCAGGAAGAATAAACTTGTCAGGGTGCCTCATGAAGACAAATGCTGCAGAAGATCAAAAGGACTAGGTCTGAACAGTGCTTTCTTTGGCTTACCAATGTACAGCTGTAGTGATTGAATGGTGATAAGGCATTTTTAGGGAGACGTGTACATCTCATCTCCCAGGTAACTTCCTAGTATCTTTTTCAAATTACTAAAGAGCAACTAATATATTCTAATACTCTAACAGGTCTTATCAAGTCAGTACAATGCAACACCTTTTTCTATTTTGAGTCATATTGACCTACAATAAACCAAATCCAATAACTAAAAACTAATAGCTAAAAGCATTAATTTCAACATCATTATGTAACTAAAGAAGCATTTTTCTCTCATTTAATACAAATATTAGGTTGAATCTCTACATTGAACATGTACACAAGGCATATATGTAATTCTATTGTATACAATATAAAATTCATTGGACCTAATTTCCTCAAAGTTACTTGTGCTTTAATAATAATAATTATATTAAAACAAACTTTAATTTCTGAGTTTCAAAATTCTAGCTTTGTGTTTTATGACATTCAAAATAAATGATATTATAAAGCCTATACTCAGTAACATCAAAAATAAAGAAATACTCTTTTCTCCATCTGAAAGTACTTGAGAAATAAATAAATACATATCTGCATGCAATGAGTCTTGACACAGTTGCTCATGGATATCAGAAGACATTAAGGCTGAGTTGGGATGTAGACTGTCAGCTCCCATAGCAAATCTTGACACAAGAGAGTGCACTTTTCAAATATTATTAGAGATTGAAATGATCTTCTTTTCTTACAGTTGAGACAGAGACAGACATGTGGAGAATAGGAAAGATTATAATGCCTAATTTGAGTATAGAAATCATTTCACTACTGTATACTTTATACATTGTATAAACAAAATCATTCTATATTTACAGGGAAAAACATAGTTAAAAACTTAGCATTTCTACAAAGGCAGGAAGAAATCTATCACTGTTTTGAGAAATCTTACTGCTGTCAAATAATAAACTGCAGAAAAAAAAAATATTAAGAATAACAAAAAGAATGCCCCTTTTAAAAGACCAGTAAGCATTCAGAAGATAGGAAAAGCCAGCTTTAAGACTGATATTTTCTGTGTAATATTATAATAGTGTGGTAATAACTGTACTTAGCATCAAAGATAAACTCAATAATATTAACAGTGAAAGCTTCAAATTCTTTTAGTATCCTATCCCAGACACCTGAAACAAGAATGTATCTCTCTTGTGCAATCTGTCATTTATCACATTTGCTGTCCCTACTTTGCAGCAAATGGGGAATACTTCTGGGTGAACAAGTTTATTCTAGTTTTACTAAAACCCCCACCTTAAAAACAGATCACAAACAGGATTACTTGAAACATAATTTTATAAGTCGCATTTTTCTGAATAAAGAACCTAATATTAATTTTTTAAAAATACTGCAAACCATTTTCTACAGGAAGAAGGTTAGAAAGGAAAATGATCACCAGGGCTCAGTCTTCATGCTGTACATTCCACACTCATCATAAGGGCTAAGAGAATGGCTAGTAGTAGAAACAATGTTAATTGACACTTTGAATAGCTTGAACATCTATTTGCTAAGAGAGTAGCAATAATGATCAATTTGTGCAGAGGAAGACAAGCTACAGAGATGGAGGACTGGTCTAAGTTCATTCTCAAAGACTGAGGACTCTGACTTGTTTGAAGAAAAGAGAAAGAAGTGTTAGGTATGAGTTGCTTGTTCTTTTTTCCTGTTGTCATAGTTCCGTTCACAGTAAAATACTTACTGATGCAATCATGTCCAGGAGGTGGTTAATTCTGTGCTGCCAACCAGTTACAGTTTTAATTACACATAGTCTAAGCTGATCAAAGCTGGGTTCCCCTGCCACTGCTGCTGGAAGTGCTCACGTGCCTGTTGACAGGTACCAGGCACCAGAAATAATAATACAGGAAACTTCAGTTCCTAACAGTTCTTACTGGTTGACCAACTAGTGCTAAGGATCTAAATAAATAGACAGAAGTAATGGATAGAAGTAATAGCCAGAGTGAATTTACTAAACACAGATCATATCAAAACAAGCCAGTTTCTTTTTACAGCAAGGTAACATAGAGGAGAAGCAATACATGCCATATACCTTTGCTTATATATGACCTCTACACTGCGTAGGGTTCCAGTAACCAAACTAAGGAATATTTAGATAAGAAATGCAGTTGCCAAAGCCATGGGGAAACTCCAGTTGGGAACTGACAGTGAATCAGGTACATCCTGGAAAGGACTGAGTAATACTGCAGGGATCAGGAGTCTGCTATTTCCTTTGGTGATCTAGAGAACTGAAGAGAAAATGTACTGATTACATTTGAAGACAACAATAAGCTGATAGCATATATTGGGAAACAGAGTTAGAGTTCAATGGGATCCTGATACACAGGGAAATGCTATGAAAAAGTACTGTTTAGTAAGGGCAAATGCCAGAAGGTGAATTTGGGTAAGAACAATCAACTGCAGAAACATAGGGAACAAAGGGCTAAGTTAGAGTTCAGCAG
>NW_009953799.1:786154-790317 GCF_000747805.2 Chaetura pelagica
AGCAGGAGTATATTTATAATTGCTGTGAATCATAGCTTCAATAGGAATCAAAAGGATTGAGTAAAGGCAAACCTCATATGATTAATTACCTGTAATGATTAATAAACTGGCATAGCTAACAAGACATGTGAACTAATCCTGCTCCTTCCAGTACTGACATCTGTTAAAGTGCAGCAACATTGAGTGTTGAACAATGATGACCAAAGAAGAAAGGAGTTACTTGGTAGACTTCCAGAGGAAGGAAAGTTCTGGAAATAAAAGAGAGAATGAAGAGAGGGCTAAAACACAGTCAAAGAGGAAAATTTGGGTGAGCTAGAGTATTGTTCCCAGTTGCCTCTTTACTTTCAGGATGAGAATTAAGGCTTCATGTTTCAAACTTTGTATGTTGAATCATCCCCTAGGAAAATGAAATTACCCATAAGCTGAAGTCCTGACATGAGCTTTTAAAGGCTGTTCTCTCTTCACAGATCTATTGAAAGTGACACTGAAACAGTTTACAATGTGACCATGTTGTCAAATCCCAGTTTTTTGCAACTGCTTTCATCCTCTGCCAAAAAAATCAACAAAGTTCTTTTACTTCACTTTCTAGCTTTAGAGTATTTAAGAAACTCTCATTTCTCATTTTCAAGTCTGTCACAATTACCACAAACTATAAATGTCTTTTTTATGTTGTCTCCTGAACCTAGGACTTTGAGTCTTGCATTGTTAGGCTTTTGGTCTATGGGTCCTAGAAAATCTGCCATATACTGATACTATTGCCAGCAGTGATGGTCCAGTTTCTGACCCAGCACCCTACAAACAGGAGTTCTCTGCTCAAAGTGCCTGTTTCAAGCTATCTCTGAGCTCAAGCATTGTATTTGGATTGCATTAATTTCACAGGAAAGCCAGAGCTGACTTCCTTGTCTTAAAGGGAAGAAAAAAATGAAAGGCAGAGAAAAACCTAAAAGCTTCAGCTGAAGCTCCTTCTTCATGATAGTTGATTCACTTTGCCCATTGTATTCAATGTCCTGTGAAGCCTCCAGAGGTGTGAAATACTCATTTATTCTGCAGAGCATATGCAGCACAATCCCACTGGCCTGGTTAGAAACAGAGAGGACACATTCTGATCCCTTTGTTGTCATGTCATGGTTTCTAGCTAAATAGCTTCTCATCAGAAAAGATCATTGCAGCTCTTAGCTCATAGCTAGATGAGGCATTATTAGGCTGAGCCATTTTGCAATTTGGCTGATGTTACACAAACAGCATTGCTCTGTTGTTGTGGTGCTTTGATTGTCCAGAGAAAGGTTCTGACAGGAGACATTCTTGGCCCAGGTTTCCTCCTCAAGCTAAGCGACGTGTGGGCTGAGAAGGCATGGGGCTAGCTTGATCTTGTCCTGATAGAGCCTTGGCATCTGGCCAGTGCTTGCACCTAGGCCTAGGGGCTCAGAGTGCTCCAGCTTCCATGGTATAGACAGACCCAACAAGACCTGAGTTTGCCTAGAAATAAATCATTAGGTTGACAAGAAAATCTGGGTATGCAAACATCACTCTGGGCATCGATCATTTAGACACCAACAAAATTCCTATTCAGTTGCAATGTATTTTGGAAAAAGTCATAAGTACCTCTGCAACCAAATCCCAATGAATACCATTATTTACTGCTAAATTTCTATTCCTTGGGGTGGATAAAGACTGATATATTTGGGTCAAGGAAAGGGTAGAGAGGACAAATGATGGCAGTTCCCCTCTGACAGCCACAGTGTTATGCAGTCCTGGTTGTTTTCTACCAGAGAAAGCATGTATGTGCTTGTTTCAGTCATCTAAAGGCTCTTTCTGCCCCTGATGAATGCTAAGCACCTGTATCCTCCCATATTTTGCTCCTGTGTCACTTCTAACTGGTCAAGAATGGTAAAAAAAGTATGACCACTTTCTATCTTACATAGCTTCTTCCTCAGTGCTTCAGTTCTTCTTCCATTTGATCACTGTGGTTTTTAAGAGACTCACCTTCCTCCATTCAATCATCAGCACAAATATTATTCAGCTATACATAATTAATGTCACATGAAATTCCCTCACCAATGACTAGCCATCATGTCCTAACTCCTTTTTCCCCATGACAACAATCTTTCTACAGTGCTTGCCTTTCCGTCGTCTCCAGTGATTCAAGCTGCTTTCCAAAAGCTTGGGTTTTCACGTTTTCCTGGTAATTTATTTCCCCAGGGTTTTAAAGAAACTTATCTGACACAGGTTTGCATTCTCTCTTTGCCACTTGCAGTATATTATTTTACACTGTGAAAAAAGTGGAATTGATCCAATACTTGGCATCTATTAAGCATCTGTATTCCAAGCGACAATTAATTAGGATTAAAGATTCGTGAAAGTGTATCTTATAGCTGAAGAAAATAATTACCAACCATTAATCATATACTACTTTCAGATATGTAAAAACAAATGGCATGTGTTCTCCAAATGATCTGAGGAGACTTGTGAAATATTTAAATTGCTTTATACCTTAGGATCAATTGAGAAATGTCCAAGTTTCACATAGGCAAACTCATGCTTTACTGCAACGCTTCTGTTGCTTTACTCATACTAGCACTTAAAACACAACCTTTACCTCACAGCACTCCAACATACAGTTTTTTCTGCATAGCAAGGCAAACATGTTGTATCAATGTATTTTTGTACATTGTAGAACTACATCCTCATGGCAGTGAACAGAAAGAGCCTGATGTGGGATGCCATCGCTGGAGAAGGAGACAGCTGACCAGCATCTCTTGCAACCAGTGTCATCTAAGACATTCGTCAGTGGAGCAGGTTGTCAAATGGGGCTACAGATATTTTAGTTTCTTCTTAATGCCTTGTAGACATGTGCCTGATGCTGTCATGCTAGTGAGAAAGGATGTATCAAAAGAGCTCTCCTTCCTCATCATAAACATTAAGAGGAGCTCTTCTGTACATTGGCCATTTAGATCTTTTAAGTGACCTAGATAGGAAGTTCCCTCCGGTTTCACCTCAAAATAACAATCATAATGTTTCTGGGAAGTCAATGATGTAACTAAATCTCTCTGGTTAAGCCTCCAGGTCCAGGAACATACTGTATTTCAAAATTCAATGCAGTGTACCTAAGCATTAATATTTTATAACTTATAATAATCCATCCAAAATTTGAAAGCTAATTAAACTTGCCTGCAACTAGAACTGGTTGTATGTCATTTGAATATAAAAATTGCAAAAAGTTATTTGCATATCCAGCAAAATTAACACCCATGAAAACATTCAATAATAAATAAAGTCTTAGTTTTGGAGTAGTGGAACTCATACACTAGTATATTAAAAAAAATATGCAAATAATAATTATGCAAAACTTATTTTAACTCCATCAGATATTGGATCTGAAACACCAGAAAAAGAACAAAATACTTCTGGTTATTATGTGTGTATTTTGTTGGTTACTGGTCTCAGAAGCACATATGGCAGCACTATTTCTGATTCTTTAGGCACAATATGGGGAAAGGGGAAAGGGCTAAGGGGAAGGGAGGGAAGGAAACGGAAAGAGAAAGGGAAGGGGAAAGGGAAGGGAAAAATAAAGGGGAAAGGGAAGGGGAAAGGAAAAGGGAAAGGAAAGGGGAAAGGGAAGGGATTTTTTGTCAGTTGGAAGTGACCTACAATCATCATCTCTTCCAACTGCCTGACCAATTCAGGGCTGACCAGAAGTTAAAGCATTTTATTAGGGGCATTGTGCAAATGTGTTTTAAACACTTGTCATGATCCGTGACCTATTGTATCTCCTTGTTGGAGTGTATTAACTTATCAGGATTTGCTGAGAGATCCACACGTGGGTATCGCCTCACACAGAGGAGACAGGGGCTTATGCCCTGACTTTTTCGAGTGAATAACTTGCTCAGTGCTTACTAATATTTCTAAAGAAATTCACGGTTTATTGTGGGGAAAACCAAGCAATTTGGGGCAGGAGGTTCAAAAGGAGTGATTACAACACATTAAACTTATATGGGTACACCTTAGTTACACATCTTATTTAAGTGAGGGAAGGAGAGGGGAGGGATATGCCCGAATGGCTGGATTATACTTTCCCCTATAAGCTGGGGTAGCCGGAATTGTCTCACCACGCGGCAGTGCAGGTAGGATGAGCTGGGTAGCAAAGAGGGTGCGGGCACTCCAAG
>NW_009953799.1:790546-823863 GCF_000747805.2 Chaetura pelagica
TGTGTAGACGACCGCCTCGAACACACGAGGAGAGAGCGAGAGAGAGAGAGAGGCGTGTCGCGCTGCCTCTCTCATGGGGTTCTTCGGCGCCAGTTTTGCATTTCCGGGCTTTTCAGCCAATCAGACGGGACCTAGTCCTGCCCCTGCTTCTGGCCACGGCTCCTCCCCTGCAGCAGCTGCTCCCCCCCCATACACACAGAGGGGGTTCAGCGCCGCGTGGAGACACCGTTTTAAGTCAGTTTTGTCGGCTGACTCAAAGGATATTTCATGTTCGTGTAAGGAAATACCTGGTCCTTCACAACACTGACAGGCACTGGGTTTCAACCACCTAGAGAAGGAATCCTGTTCCAGTGTTTGACCACCCTCTCAGTAAATAAATGCTTCCTGATGTCCAGTCTAAACCTTCTCTGGTGCAGCCTTAAGCCATTCCCACATGTCCTATCACTAGATACCATGTAGAAGAGCTCAGCACCTCGCTCTCCCCTTCACCTCCTCAGGAAGCTGTAGAGAGCAATGAGGCCGCTCCTCAGTCTTCTCTTCTCCAAACTAGACAAGCCCGAATTTCTTAACCACTTCCCCTTTCACCAGCTGCGTTGCCCTCCTCTGGATGTACTCAATGACCTCCACATCCTTCTTAAATGGTGAGTCACAGAACTGCAGCCAGCCCTCAAGATGAGGCCACGCCAGCACTGAATTCAGAGGGATAATGGCCTCTTTTGGCCAGCTGGTTGTGCTGTGTGTGATGCACCCCAGGATGGGGTTTGCCCTCTTGGCTGCCAGGGCACATGGCTGGCTCACACTGAGCCTGCTGCTGACCAGCACCCCCAGGTCCCATTCTTCAGGGCTGCTCTCCAGCCACTCCTCTCCTAGTTGATACTATTGCCTGGAATTACTCATCTTAGGTGCAGAATCAGGCATTTAAACTTGCTAAATTACAACCCATTAATTATAGGTCAATGCTCCAATCTGTCTAGATACCTCTGCGAGGCCTCTTGTCCCTCAAGAGAGTCAACAGCACCTCCCAATTTGGCATAATCAGCATATCATTAGCTCTGTTGTACTCAGAGAGCTGATTCAACATCTTCTTTATTTTATGTTTTTCATTGTGTGTAAAACACTGTCCCCTCCCAAAACCAGGTGTTTCATATGAATAGGATTATTTTACTAGCCACATAGTTTGCTGACTCACTTATAAATGAAAATTAATCCTCTGAGGGAAAGACCACTTGTTTCAGTCTTCTCCATGATGAAATTAGAGTGGAGTGATTTAACAGCCAAGTAATTTCAACTTCTTATGTTAAAAAAAAAAAAAGAAAAAAATTGGAAAAAAAAGAAAAGAAAAAGAAGTTCTGAGTCTAAGCTATGCTTGAAGAAAATAAATGATAATTAAGTTATTTTACTGATGGTTGTAGTATTGAATTGTTAGGAATAAGTACACTTCAGACAAAGTCAAATTAGCAGGACAGAGTGATAGGTAAACACTGCATGGAAACACCATGACTGCTGTTCAGTTCAGTGCAGACCTGTCCTTGTAGATATTTACACACAGATAATTTACACACAGATATGTTACAAGGAGTTGGGCACCACTCAGGAATTCTCTAGTACATTATTTGCCACAGTTGTCTCTATTTTTAAAAAGTTTTATGGTTACTGTTACTGATTGTTGTGCTTAAGCGTTTTTAACAGCTGTTGACTGCTCACTGTATGCTGCTGTTGGGGGATGCTGAGCAGGAGTCATTAAGAAAAGCTGAATATTGAGAGTCTGGGGTGAGGATCCTCTGTCTCCTTTCTAAACATAGATGTCTAAAGCAATAAGCTTCCAAGGAAGTCATGAGCTCTGGTGAATTTCATCCCTCTATTTTACCAGCCTTGTATCCCACAGGGCTACTTCACCAGAAAAAAAACTGTGTCTTGTGTCTTGCAAGCCCCATACATGAAACAAGAATTTTTAAAGTAACTGCATCCCAAATAATTTCAAAAATTAAATATATTTTAATAAAGATTTCTCTTGCCATAGTATGTCATGGTTTAACCCTGGTCAGCAGCTCAGTATCACCCAGCAGCTCGCTCACTCTCTTCCCAGTAGGATGGGGGAGAGGATCGGAAAGGTAAAAGTGAGAAATCTCATGGGTTGGGACAAAGACAGTTTAACTAGTAAGGCAAAAGCTGCACACACAGGCAAAGCAAAACAAGGAATTTATTTACTGCTTCCTATTATCATCCAGGTGTTCAGCCATCTTCAGGAAAACCGGCCCCCATCACACGTAATGGTGACTAGGAAGACAACTCCCAGTGTCATCCTTTCCTCTTGCTTTCCCCAAAATGTATTGTTGAGCACAGAATCATATACAATGGGATGTCAGTTTTGTCACTTGGGGTCAGCTGTCCCAACTGTTACCCCTCCCAACTCCTTGTGCACCCCCAGCCTCCTTGTTGGTGGGGTGGTATAAGAAGCAGAAAAGACCTCGAGACTGTGCAAGCACTGCTCAGCAACAGCTAAAACATCTGTGTGTTACCAACACTGTTTTGGTCACTAATCCAAAACACAGTGTCATACAGGTTGCTGTGAAGAAAGTCTACTCCGTTCCAGCCAGACCCAGGACATAGTGATAGCCAAACACAAACATGGAGATTTAATTGGAACAGATTATGCACTGTTCCTTCAAGCACACGTGTTAGATGTGTATGCACTGATACATTGGATGTATGACAGGTATGGATTGCAAACATAATTGAAACAGATATTTAGGTCATAAAGTAATAAAAAACAAAATTAATGAAGAATAAGTAATCAAAGTCAGTAATGATTTACAAACAGTTTAAGTCTGATTTCACTTTTCTGCGCTTTCTTTAATCAGAATGAGATTAGGCTTTTGTCAGATGTTCTAAAAAATTCCTGTTACTCAGAGGTGAAAGCTTGATCTAAATATCAAAGAGATCTCCTTGAGTATAAATCATAAATTGAGTTAAACCTACTCTGTATGAAAATGTGTTTAATGTGGCACATAGCTAAATTGTCTTTATCATCAAAGTTTTCGATAAAAGACTTTCCAGGCCTTTTCATTTAAGTCCCTTGTGCCTTGTATATTTTGTGCAGAACATACATGCTGATGGCCAGTGGATTCTACTCATGTCTGTCATGTCCCCAGCACTCATGACTTTGGGCAGGACAAAACACTTTGAACTCTGTGATGTTGACTGAGAGACAATTCACCAAACGGACAGGTGAAAAGAAATTACATTCAGCTCTTTGGTAGATGTCAGAGAGGCAAAGCAGATGGAGGACAAGCTTGTCTCTGGACAATTCAAGTGCAGCATTTACTAACATCTTAAATGGGAAAGAGCCATGAGGCTTCAGCCAGTGGCCCAGAACTGGCATTGCTGGCAGTGGGGGTGGCCAGGAGGTCTCCAGGGGCTGGAGACCCAGGCAGGACCACCTGATCCCCTAGAGCTTTCTTTGGGGCTGACTGAGAAATGAGGGCAGTAACCAGGTCCAGAGGCAACTCCAGCTGAGCACACTGGGCAAGGGCAGCAATACCATTCTCTTCAAGTATGATAGGTGCCCAGCAAGGTGACATCAATATTATTTCTTCTGAACTGCTGGGGTAATTTACTGAGGCTGATGGTGTCAGTGCCAGGGGCAAGAACCCCAGCATCCTCTGCACCGACAAAAAGAAAAGTCAGAGGGAACTGTGGTTAGGTAAAACACTCAAACAGTTTGCTCTCCTTTCAAATGATAAGCAAGGATGTACTACATGCCCCTGTGGACTGTGAGGGAATTGCTGATGTCAAAGAACCATCTTACTCTATCTGCCCTTTACTGTCTAGTAGAGATGATAAAGCTGCAAGACTTATGCCTTCTGTAATGGGACTGAGAAAGAAAACCTGGAAAAAAATATTAAGAAATGGCTTTGGTAATTCATCCATTGGTGCTCAGATATTCCGGTGCTGTTGCTTACAGTAAGTCTTGCAGGGATGTTCATAAATGGCAGCTTCATTGAGTTAACAGCTCCTAATGCTAATAACAATTCTTTTAAATCTTTATGGATATATTTTTCCTTACCCTACTTTTTCACTTTCCGTTTATTGCAAATGCACCTCAAAGTCTCCTTTATCTCAGATTAGTGCTCTGTATTGCCAAAATATCACTGTTGAGTCTTTCTGTGCCTTTTTAAGCTGTGAAATATGTGTCTCATACTGTCTTCAGGGATTTCAGTAAAAGCAGGAGTAATGTTAATTTTCATTTAAAAATCTATGAAATGTGTTTATCTATTTATTATTTGTTGATGAAGTAATTTAGCTTTGGATGTATTTAAAGAATTTAGAAATAACTAAAATACAAAAAAGGAATGAAAAAGGAGTGAAAATATGTTAAAAGTGTCACATTATAACAGAAATGTGACAGAAATTTCTTGTCAAGGTCTTTCCAAATTTAAGTTCTACCTTCCTCTTCAGCTTTGCCCATGACAGACTGAAAACAGAAAGCTTTTGTCCAAAATTCAGTCCTTTTCCAGCTCTGATTGTCTGCTCCACTCTGCAAAACACCGTGAGCTGCATTGCAGCTGGTAACACTGTACTGACTGCTACAGCAGTCTTTTATGTACACGGTACGTGAGGTCTGGTAATTCAGATCCTAGAGGAACATTTTCTGGGAAGGGAGAGGGAGGCAGCCAAAGGTAGCAGAGTCCAGATGCTGCTGCTAATGCTGTGATGCTAACAGTGAAGCACCAGAAAGAGTGGAGAGGCAAACAAAGACAGATTAATTGAATAGTCAGAACAAAAATAATAGTTTTCATCATAAGGGGTAAATTATGAAGACTAGTGTAATTTCTGCCAGTTTTTGGGACTAGAAATAAGAATATGCATAGAAACATTTGTTTTCCAGCTAATACAACAGTCTTAACTAAGTTTTCCCACCAAAAAAAAATTTTGGGTACAGCACAGGCATTAGCAAAAATGCAAGCATCAAAAGAGTGTCTCTTGGATGGGTACTTTCTAGGGTGAAATGGTAAGAAAAATGAAATACTGTTCAAATAATCCCTCACATTTTTAGAACTGTCAGACTGTGCGATAAAGAAGCAAGTCTGCTCCTGGCAACACTGCCAGTGTTGAACAGCCAAGAGTGTGTTAGCAGCCAAGTAATGGTTCTCCAGATTTGTGTACTTGTTCTCTCATTACATGCACATGTACCCAAGAATCTGTTTGACACAGCAGGCCTGGACTGAATAGTTTTGGTGTTAGATGTTTGGTAGCTTACATAGAAACGGTTGGTGGGCTCTGTCCAAACCCTAGTGAACAGGCAGATGTCAGCTATGGTACTGAAACTCTACAACACCAGACATCTTCAGGGCTGGTCCACCACCAACAAAACTTAAATGTCATGGTGTGCCTTCATTCCTTGATGTAATTTCCCAGCTGCATAGAAAGCTGACTAATATCAGGGAAGGCTGAACTGCCACAGGAACACTTTGCCTAATCTGATTATAGAGTCTTTAATCTCTATGTCTGAATATTTTATGCACACTAAATATACTTTTCTTATCCCAAAAAGTTATTCTATACCTTTATTACAACTCAGTATAAAGTTATTCTTTTCCTTAATATGTCAGTACTATTTTTGCAGTTCAGATATTTCTTAATTTACTTTGCTGGGGAAAGATGGAATAGCCTGGGGCAATTGTTTGCTCTCTCAGGAACTACATTTGTACATATTTCCTTTCCCTTTGAAAACAAAACCTTCTGGTTTTTGGTGGGAACATGTGAGCGAGTCATATGTTAGGTGTGAAGAGCATTTGTGAAGACTGATACAGTGACTGATTTTCTTCACAGGATTAGATTTGATAATAAAAATGTTAAACAAAATGTGCATGTAGATAATGCAAAAAATATCATCTTCCTCCATAGGTGGACTTGCTTAGATTCTCATCAGAGATGTTGCACTGGTTCAGCACTACACAGACTCTAATTACAAATTTTTGGGAAAAAATAATTTAAGAATGTACTTTTCAGGGTGTTAGGAATTGGTTTAAAATAATTTAAAAAAACCCCTTGCAATTACATTGAATTGCTTCTTTGTCTAATAAAATTTGGTGCAGATTAGATTTCACAGACATATACAGCATTTCTATTTGCTGGCTTTACATTAGATTTGGCAGAAACTACTGCTCTGAAAAAAAATTGTCCTGGCAAAATTGTGATGTAAGGATATAAAAGATCCATATCTAAAAAGGAAGATGCTAGGACTGCCAATGAGAGCTGTAGTGGCTCAGAAGAGCCATCCTGCGTATGTTGAAATTATACAGATACAACTTGTCCTGGTTTGAGCCAGGATGAAGACAATTTTCCTTTTATTGATTTTTTTGTTTTCCTTCTGTAAATTCTCTTTTAACTATCAGCAAGTTTTCCAGCCAGTGGACTGATAACACTGGAGTGTTTATGTTACTGCTGCTGGGACTTCAGGCACTTTGCTCTACCTGTTGAATCTGCACTTCAGAAGCTAAAGGAGCAGAAGAGTCGTATCTGTGACCCTCCCATAGGGAGCAATGGACTAGAGGGACAGCAAAATTGACCAAATTAATCCATTCCATAGGTCTATGTAAGCTACATAAGGTCAGGGATCATGGATGTCAAGCCCTTTCCTGCTTCTTCTTCCCTTCTCTCCCATCCATGGCCCGTGCCCAGGGAGGACTCCATCTCTCCATCACCACTGATCCCCAGGCCCATGCATTCCTGACCCTCCTCACTCTCCCTCAGCTCCTGTCTGCTCTGCCCCCTCTCCGGCAGCTCTGGGACATTTAGGAATTGCTCATAGTTCAGGACATGCCCTGGGAGTTGCTGGGGCTGGGGGGAGGCAATAGGGCTTTGCATATTCCTGAACACATTAGTGTATAATTGTACATATTGTCTTTCATCATTAGTGTTTAAAGCTGTGTAGTTTAGTTTTCAATCTGGAAAGTCTCTCTGTCTTATTATTCTCTTCTATGCATATTCTTATTTCTAGTCCCACAAACTGGCAGAAATTACATTAGTGTTAATAATTTACCTCTTATGATGAAAATTATTATTTTCAGTCTGACTATTCAATTAATCTGTCTTTGTTTGCCTCTCCACTCTTTCTGGTGCTTCACTGTTAGCATCACAGCATCAGCAGCAGCATCTGGACTCTGCTACTTTTGGCTGCTTTCTCTTAATTCTCTCTCTCCTTCCCCACCTGGGGGGGAGGGAGAGGGGATTGAGAGCATTATTGTCACTGGTTTAATTGTTGATCCTGATTCAAACCGTGATACGACTCTATACGAATTTCATTTACATGTTTTTATTTTCTTGAAGGTACAATGTGCAGACTAAACCTAATTAAAGCAGGCCAAGTATGTTTTTAAATCTATTTCTAGAAAGTGGTGATGTACCGCTAAAACATACTCACAGATTTATGTGATGATTCTAACAAATAACATGGTTTTTCTACAAGTCAGTTTCTAAATTGATAGTTTTAGCACTCAGGCTAAATAGCATGCACTCAGCAATGGTCCTGTGGAATTATTAAAGTGGAAATTCAAGGCAGAAGTGGTACAGAGACCTAAGGCAAAGTTCAGAAATGTTGCAAAGCAGAGACTGGGAGCACTCGGCAAGATATGCACATAAAAGTAGGGAAGAAGCCAATGACCAGGAGAAGGGTTGACTCATGAAGCAGAGACATGAGGCAGATCTGGTATAGAAAGACAGGCTGGAGCAAAAGTGAAGAGACCCACTAGTCTGGCAAAAATCTTACATGGTCATATTAGGATTTTTGGAAAATTATTAATCTAAAGGGATTACTGGTAGTTGTGGCCACACAAATCATATTTGCAATGCTCAACACAGAATATCTTGGGTGTTGAAAGAGCTCATTGTCTAGTGGCAAACCACAGGCTCTAAGGAGAGGGAGTCTGGAGGGATAAGCTTGAATGATCTGGTGGATAAAAAATAGCCTTTTTGGCATCCTTCACTCAGAGTTGTATTACTAGGAAGTTAGAAAAGACATTACATTTGGACTTCCCTATTTTGCTTGGCATGATAGGCTCTGGAGGACTTTATCAACTAGCTCTCAAAGTGAATGCAGGGGAGTTTGGGGAAAGAAAATACAGTCTGGAATCCAGTAATATCTCAAGCTTAACTTTTCTTTGAGGAAATGGGAAATATGATTAAGAATTAAAGAATATGATGTTCCCAAATAAGAAACCAAGAACTCATTTTATTAGCAACAGTCTTTAAGTCAAGAGATAGCCTAGAAATTCCCCTATAAAAATAGGAGAAAAAAAGAATAAAAAAGTGTTCTATTGTTGGAAGAAACAAAAGGCAGATTACCATATATATCTACAAAATATTAAAATTATAAATATGCCAGAACAGAGTGAAAACAGATACAAGATCACTCATATTAACATCTTCTTAGGAAAAAGATCATTTTTTATTAAACCAAAGCTGGTTGACCATGCATTGTATGAAATGAAGGAATGGAATTTTCACCATCAAAATAAGAAATATACTATGTAAACACTAAAACATTAATAGATTTTTTCCCAAATACAAGAAAACTAATTTCCACAGTATTTCACAGTGCTTTCCAAAAGAACTTCCAATGCAAAGAAATAGAAATGAACGGTGAACATTTGACTTGCTTGAATGTTTAGAGGCTAGAAAGGTGAGAGACTAGGGAACACCCTTTTCTGTCTTCTCAGTTCTGAGTAACTGTTTACTTTTGCAATGTGTAGCTGGCATTTTGTGGAGCATCCTTACAGACACAAGAGATATATTGTACTTTTATATTAATTTTTAAAATCTGAATTAAGATTAGGCAGTTTTTTAATTTGGATTTTATTCTAAGCTGATTGTATGAGCTGAATATCACATAAAGGTCCCATAAAAATAAAATACTGTTCCAAGCACTTAATAAAAACTTGCCAAGATGGCTGTGTTTTGCTCAGTGTTGTGTCTTTGCTGTGAACAATAGAGGTATTTTCTCTTTGCTTTGGCCTATAGTTATCATTGCCTTTTAGGCAAATTGTTCTAATATTGTGCTGAAATTCCTGATAGGATGAATTCCCAGTGTGGAGGCTAATAATATGTGTTCTGTGACTAATACTTATTTGCAAATAAAATTAGTTACATGCACAGTATCTCCAATTACACTACCTCTAGGAAGTATACTATCTCTACAACTGGAAACACAATGTCCTATACATCTCTGACTGGCAATGGTGAGAAATTAAGAACAGTACCACAGCATCAAATAAAATGAAAATATAGTAACTTTTTTGATCTGACAAAAAAAAGGATTGTCTGCTGTACCTTGATTCAAGCCCTCAGGATATAACTGATGTGGTCATGTCATGATAATGTGTCTGTCAAACACCAGTACCATCAAACTGTTAATCTTGTAGCTGAACCGGCCAGGTTTTTTACCTTTCTGTGGTGAAAATAATCAAGAAGATCTTGCAAACAGGCCAGTATGGTAATAGCGTATCAGTCAGAAAATATAAAGATGTTCTGGCTGCCTTTCATCAGAAGACCTGCTGCCACCTTCCTTATTAGATAAAGAACTTGGACTGAAGTATCCTGACCTGGAAATGATGGAGAGATGATTGAGAAAGTGCCTGTGCTTTTACAAATTGTGAATAGAGTAAAGCTATGAATTTTAGTTGTAAAAAACCTAAAACAAGTTTGTACAGGTGTGGAAGGCAACATAGACTGAGTGCATGACATGAAAACACATGTAACTTGATGTTCACAATTTTGGACTAGATGTTACTTTGCTCACTGCCTAAATCTTCTAATGTTTGAACTTTGTTTTTGACATGATATAGATACATCAAATTAATCTGATTCTGTCTACTAAGGTCTTTCAAAGACGATTTACTATCGACATTTTAAAAGTCCCAAATTTTGTGAGCACCTATTCAAAAAAATTTGTCTGACAACAGATGAAAACTACAGGATAAAAGAGAAACTCACTGAAATAATGAATCAATTCTGTTTGTAGGCCTCTGCTTCAGAAAAGCTTGGCTGCTCTACTTCCTCTTCATGCCAAAATAGTATTTCGGGCTTGTTATATATTTAGTGGTCCTATTTACTTACAGTACTCATCAACATTTCATTTCAGACCAACCAGGGTCAGTTCAGATCACTGTGGTATGTCTTTCTATTAAGATTATGACCAGCCATACAGGCTCTGATCTATTTTGGCAACAACTGGCAGTTACTGTTACTGATACCTGGAAAGACCAGTCATCATTATTTTGGATTATACTCATAGGTGAGTTGAAAGCGATTAAGACATCCAGCCAGTTACACTGGAGAAACCTGACATGAAGAAAAGTAGACATAGACAGCAGGTTTTGAACTTCATATTTCCCACAATCATAAAATCATAGAATGGTTAGGGCTGGAAGATCATCTAGTTCCACCCCCCTGCATGAGCAGAGACAGCTCACACTTGACCAGGTTGCTCAAGGCCCCATCCAACCTGGCGCTGAACTCTTCCAAGGAGGGGGCACCCATAACCTTCCTCTTCCACTGCCTCAGGTTTGATCAAGAGAGTTGGTACCAGTCTGAATAGCTGCATTTGGATTGCTATTGGTCATCAGATGTCACTGGTGTTTAACAGACTTTAGCTTCTGAGTATGCAGAGAAAAAAATAATTATACTTGCAACAGTTTTCTGCTGGTAAAAATTTTTTCCCAATCTTACTATCCTGGTAGATAAGGTAACAGACCTAAATGGAGACATCATATTAGAGCCAAGCTGTCAGGTAGCTACCTGCTTTCTGACATACTCAAAGTCTGAATTTTCAGTTTCTCAGATTTTTTGACAATATTATATTATATTGAACCACCTGTGCTGACAACTGTCCGGTAGGCCTATCAGACATGTGAGGTGTTTGAGGGGTTTTTTTGCAGCAGTTATTGCAAACAAGCATCTGCCATACAGTAAGTGTCACTAGAGGTGTTTATTAAGAAAAAAAGACAGATCATTTGTTTTCCAATTTAGAACACTGTCAACTCAGAAAAAAGATCTTGTCCTACTTGGAAAGCCTTCTAAAAGCCAAACGTAATTTATGTAGCTTTTATTAAACTGAACAACATTTGTGATAGGCAGAATGGCAAGCTACAAGATCTACTGGAGCAATGGAAAGATCACTTGGAGGCAGTTTAGTAATGTATCCTCTATGAGCAGGAAGCTTCCTTCAGTCACCCTGAAAGTGAGATCACAGCTGGCTCTCAGAGATCTGATAAAGTATCAGAGCTGGTAAGATTACTGCTTGTGACAGGTGACCTCTGCAGTTGTCTGCATAGGCTCTTAAATTCTGTGGGTGCTGTCTTCTTCAGGACTTGAAAAAGGTTCAGCTCAAAGAAGCCTTACTCTTCATGTCACAGTATGTTACAGATGTTCTCTGAGGGAACAGCTGAGTTCAGTGAGTTTTGTCTGTCTCTGTGAGGCACTCAATTCAGCACATCAAACAAGCCTAGAAGACCTGAGTAAGTGACTCAAAATCTTAAGGAAGAAGTAATACTGATTCAAGAACCCCTTCAAGGAATAGAAAGTTCCGTTTGGATGAATGACAGCTAAATGCCATTATTCTCCAGCTTCCACGGGTGCATGGCACAGCCAAGTCCTGCCCATTCTGAATATTCACTGTTAACACTGCTCAGTCGATGGATGTTTTGGGAAAAACTGCTGTTTGTGGTATTGTATAGTGCACAATTCTGCTTAGAGAAGACCTCAGATACACTGATGGCATTTGCCTTGTCCTCTCAGCATGGGAAATGTCTGAAACGGACAGTCAACCTAGTCAAGCAAAAAGCAATGTGTATTGGAGGAGAAGTTATGAATCAGAGAGTGGACATATTCTATTTATACACATTGCAGGAACAGAGATGGACAAATGCTACTTACAAACCATTTTTCAGTAATCTTGATGGTCCTTTTTCAATGCTTGAGTCCCTGAATGAAGAATTAATTATAATCAGAGAGTGAACTGCTGCTTATGCAGCTTCTTCTTAACTGTCTCATGCTTTTCATAACATAACTCACAAAAGCAAAGATGGACAGCAGCTTCCAGCCTGTCCTCTCAAGATTCAATATTTGTTCTCAATGAGGACTTGGACACCAATATGTAACAGTGCCATCTGGTGTTATCAACAATGACAATAGCATTAAAGTTTGGGTGTTTAGCTATTCAAGGCTATTTAACTACTAATTTCTCACAAATTAAAAGACTGTACATCAGTACTCAGAAATATTTCTTAAGTGCTCCTATATTTTAGATATTACAAGTTTCAAGCTGGTAGTATTGTTGGTTTGAAAGAAACAGTTATTTGGGCAGAAATAAAATTTCTTGTTAATTTCCACTTTAGTGTGGTCATTATTTAACATTTTATAAGAACCTGTTTCTTCTCTTTGAAAGTAGTAGAAAAATAAATGGATAGCGTTTTTCCTTAACTAGTTTAAATATTCTAATATGAAATATTTTAAAACACTGGTAGTGTCTTGACATGTAAAAAATAACAGAGTGAACTTTTGAGTTAATTGGTAGAAAAAAAGTTGCATATATGTGACAGAACACAGACATATGACATAGTATCAAAACTGATTAATTTTCAAATTAGCAATATATTCACTGGCTGTGTTACACTTTCAGTCGGAGTGCATGAGGAAGAATGAAGTGGATAAATTTGTGCTCTGCTTTTGCCAAAACAATGGCTGTATGAGGAAAGAAATTTTCACTGTGCATGGAAGTATTGTTTTTTAACCAGTGAATACTGTCTTCCACTTCTGGTATTTGAAACAAAGAGTTCAAAAGCTGTTTGCTGGTGAATCTGTAGCTGTGACAACATGAAAAATTTGCATTAAAATATTATATAAATTAAAAATGTATATATATGCATATTTTATGTCATTTATATAGTTTTTATGAAGGAAAATTTTTTTTTAAATGGACAAAGATAAATTAAAGATACTTCCTTCGTAGAAAGGCAATGTGAAATTGTAATAAGCTTGTCTGAAGTAGTACTTCTTGACTTGTGATCCAGTGTAAATGTTGCATAAATCTACAATTACATTGGAAAACCCCACAGAGAAAATAAATTTCCATAGAAGAAGACTTTTGTTCAGCCTGTGGAATATTCTCATTACTTCAACTTAAAACTTGGTCTACACCTTTTCCTTCTACTGATGACAGAAGTAGGTGATGGATGTTGGTAATGCCAGCAAGAACCCACTTCCATAAGGGATATGAAGGAACTCCTGTGAAACTTCAGAGTTTGAACTAAACCTTCTTTAAATTAAGTTAAAATCAACTGATTATTTTCTGAAAGAATTGTAAAGGAAAAAATCATTAGCCAAACCAAACTTCCATCAGTATTCTTGAGGAGAAAAGTCAAGTTAACAGCAAGGTACATCAGGATTTTGCCATGTCTTTTAAAGAAACGCAGCTACCGCGACTGGGGCAAATAAAGCCTGTTCTAAAACATGTCAGGGCCTATGACTGCACAAAGACTTCACATCCACACAGTGAATCCTTGTTGCTGGCATCACTTGGGCCAATGCAAGAGCAGCCCCGGTTCTCTCCTGTTAGTGTTCATCAGCTCTGTCTGTGGGCCCTGGCTTTGCATTTAGGGCACCAGCACTTTTTGGCAATGGGCAGCTGAGTCAGTACAGAGCTGAGCTAGGTCTTTCCCAGCTAGGAGATTACAGAAAAAGGGCATCCATCCACTCAGTTTTGCACTTCCTGCCCTGAACATGGAAGCAACTGACCCTCATTTAACACCCCTCTGCCTCCAAAAACACTCCTTGACACTTTATTTCAAGGCTATCTGTAATTGCACAACACCAAATCCAGCATCTGTACCACTGCAGCAGAACACAACTTACACAAGGTGCAGTGACATAAATACTGGACTTAGGATCATCAGCATCAATCTCAGGAGCACATAGTGCTTTCTGCATTTGTCTAAACTAATTTGTACTAAACTTGGATTGAATCACTAATGAAATAGTCAAGTATGATAGTAATTCTCAGCTACACTCATAAAACCAATTGAACAGAAGTAGCTTGAGCAATTTAAAAAAGGGAAATAGTCTAGACCAATATTTCTTCTACTTCTACTATATTAATTGCTTTCTGTTAAAAGGATAAAGAAATACGACTTTCTGCTGCAGACAGAAGGATTCCAGCAGCATTGCGGTGTGTTCTGTGAAATTAATATGAATCATTTTCACATTGTTTGCTTGTTGACTTTCTGAGGACAGAAAGTAATCCTTAGGGCAACTTACACACAGCACAAACAAAATGTTCAAAACCAAGAAAATATGTTTGGCAATTTTTGACTCTTACTTTTCACATTTGACCTTTAGAATATTGTAGTTATTTATTCACATAACGAACCATAAAATGTAATATATAACCAGTATCGAATCTGTAGTCACGCTTGTATTATAGCCTTCTGAAACTACACACAAACTGCATTAAATGACCAATATGCCAGTTTAAACATTTTACTACCCTATTTTTTGATTTCTTGTTTACTACTAATGAGATATGAACCACACAAACAGAAAGAAAAAACCCCACCATTTCTGTTACCAAGTTCAAAACAGTAAAAGAAAATAAGCTCGAGACCTTTAATTTGGGCTGTTATGATATTCTTCTCAATAGACAAATCATTTTTGTTTTACTGAGCATCCTTAAAGCGTTCTTATTTTATCAAGACTCATGCTGCTTTTACAATGATGGGATATTCATAGCAGTGATTGCATCCTAGGGAGAGGATTATTTTGCTCCTGTTCTGTGAAGACTCCTCTTAAGATGACTGTTTCAAAATGAGTGTGCTACCAGAGTGGCTAAAGAAAACAGGAGCAGTCAGAGATTTAATCAATTTATATGAGCATTAATCTAATCACTACTAAGAAATATAAACCATCTTAAATATTCCTACTAACTATACACTTCTGTCTGGTCCTGGGGTAAAATCTTGGTTGTTGGCTACCCCAGGTTTTTGGCATTATGCTACAGTGGCAGTTATCGCATCACTTTGCCATCAGAAACTAAAAATTCACTTGACTTCTTCACATCCCTCTGAAGGCTGATTTGCTCCTCCAGGGCAGTTTGTCTAAACAGCAATTTCACTGAGATAAGATTTATTGTGAGTAAGGAAAAAAGTAGAATAAACCTAAGAATGCACTGTTTAATATGCCTACATTTATATTTTGTACAAATGAAACGAGACAGGAAGATCTTGACTAATGTTATAGGAAGAAAACATAAATACATATATTTTCCCCAGAGCACCCTGTGGCTCTGATCCCAGAATCACAGTTCCAACCTCCACACTGTACTCAGTTACAGAAAGAAGTTATCTCTGAAGTCCTTATTGTCCCCCATTTGATTTTCCAGCTTTAGAGACATGTAGGCATCCAGTGTTTTTTATTCAGACATGTCTTCATCTCTGCAGTGATATGTGAACACACATATAAACGTGCATACATCATGTTCATATAGAGAACTTTGAATTAATTCTCCTTTTTGTAAGGCTTTTTATCAGAGGATATTAGAATTTTTAATTGCCTTTTGAAGGTTGATCAAGCAAATAAATAAGCACAAAGAGGCTGTATTTTCCTAACATCCTTGCATCAGGTATGATAAGCCATATCTGTTATGTTCTGACAAAGGATTTTTTTTCTACCAGGCAGTGTGTTCCTAAAGTTGCTTCTCAACAATTCATGTCACAGTTTTCTCAGAGGTTATTTCACTGGCAAGCCTATGTTGTTTGGCACATCTGTGCAGAAGTGTTATAATGGGTAGAGATAAAAAGGTTTCCACAAAGTAATTGGGAATAACATGGGTAGCTAACTACTGGGATCTCATTTTTAACATTTTGGGCATATCCTGTCTTTTTGTTATTTACTTATTTGAAAATGTACTTTTAACATATATTGAGACAGAGAGATATATTCCTTCCAAAGCATGGAATTACAGGCTGCAGTTTTATAGCTCATGGCAAGCAACCTAGAGGACTTACTAATACTTGATGAATCCCTCTCAAAGTCTCAGCATTGAGGAGAAGACAAACAGCCCACTGGATGATTAATGCTGTGCCTGCCAAGGAGGAACATTAAAAGATGATTCTGTCTTCCAAAATCTGAAAAAAAAAAAAAAAAAAAAAAAAAAAAAAAAAAAAAAAAAAAAAAAAAAAAAAAAAGGAAAAATTCAGGTCTGGGTGTGATCCTGCAGCAGCAATAAATAGTGTGGGCTGAGAGGAGATGCAATCTCTGCCCTGTTGTACAACGAAAAGTGCATTAACAAGTGATGTAATCCTGATAGCAAAGGTCTTCAGCTTTTCATCTCTGCCTCCTCTCTACCCAAAACACACCCTAGGTCTCCATGGCACAGTGCTCCCTGGCAATGTGTGTTTGCTTGCCTGTGCCAGGTTGCAAGCTGCAGTGCAAGGCAGCAACCTTGCTATGGGGCAGGCACTGTGGGGCAAAGGGGCAGAGCTGGTGAGGGGAACAACCACCAGGTCCTGCATGGCACCTGTTTAGGACATTCTGCAGCTGTGTGGGCTGTCCTGAACCTCAGAATGCCTTTTCTTGAGATCTTGAAGGTATACTGGGAGGTTTGGTTTCAAAACTCCCCTGGTCAGACATAGGTCACCACTGAAGCAAACAAATACCAGAGATGCAGGTAGGTGTCAAAACATTTAAGGCTAAAGGATATACAAATGAAAACAAACATTATCACCACTTTTAAGTATTGCTTATTTTCTGAACCCTGGTAATGTCAAAGAGTCTGTTATCCCCATCTTTCATTGTTTTTCTCCTCCAAATCATGGAGCCTCTGTCTCCTGTGAGGCTGATTTCCTTCTGCTCTGTTTCTTCTTGCTCTCCTCAGTTGCCTTGACCTGTATATCCACTGCCAGATGAAGCACATGGTTGAATTTATTGAGTGGTCTACTGTGTGCCTGCCTGATCCCTAGAAACCACACTCAAGAGATCTTCACCTGAGTGCAATGCCATATGGACAGAGGATCTTCCATCTTTCCTGGAATTTGATTGTTCCTTCCAAGTTGCTGTGGGTTGCAGCCTTTTACTGAAACAAGAGGGGTGAAGCAAACAGACCTATATTTTCTTCCAGATGAAAATTTCAGTCACATGCACATGATCCCACAGGGTCCCCCATATGAGAGTCCCTAAACTGCACATGGGCTCCTCAAACTAAAGAAGCCAAATTGCAGCTCTGCTTTGTAACTCGTGTGCCAAGTCTGCCTCAAAAGAGATGCTAATAATCTACTTTTAAAAAGTATGCCCATTTCAACTGCCATGGGGATATTCAACGTCAAATAGGAACAGTTTCAACAAAATACAATTTAATTTCAATCAACACATCTAGGCCCATAAATTTGCCTTTTCCTTATTTCATTTTATTTGTGTAATCACAACATATTGGAGCCAAAAAGAAATAATTTAACTCCAGAGCATAATGAATTATTGATTAAAGCAGCTAGATCAGTATGAATCCATATAGGAAGCCAAAAGTAAATCAGTTAATGAAAGGGTTTAAGATATATATTTTTTAAAATTGATTTTGGCAAATGCTGAAATAAGTATTGGATAGAAAAATATCTAACAATCTGAATCACAATCCCTAACTGTCAAGTCAGTCCCTGATCTAAATCAATTGTAATTTAGAGCCTGAATTATGTGGGCAAATGAATCCGGTAAAGAAATCAGCTTGTAGCAGAGGTAACATTGAGAGTGTAACAACATGTAAATCCTGATAATGTGAAAACATTTGTTATCCAGACCAGACAAAGGAGTTGTGAAGAAGAGAAAGACTGAAATGCCGTTCCTCAGTAATAGTATAAAATGAAATCAATGCTTGTAAATGGATAATTTATAATGAGAAAAATGTGAGGTTCTCCAAGTAACAACTTTTCTCTGGCCTGAAAGGTGATATGCTTGGATAAAGGGAAATTTTTTTGCATGCACTGGCCTGCATGTTGTAGTGAGGGGACCAAATTCATCCTTACCAAGTGCAATGATGTTGCACATGATGCTGTTGGCCATGCACACACTATTTAACTCAAGCCTTTGTTAAAAAAAAAAAAAAAAAAAAAGCTGGAAAAAAATGGAAGTTATTTCATTTCAGAGAATGCCTGATGTACAAGATGTTGTCCCATATTCCCCTGATTACAGTGACCTCTACTGCTCTCCTGTATTTCCTGTAGTTTTCAAAATGTGAAAGAAATGCTCAGGTTCATAGTGCTTTAGTGATAAATCAGAAAAATAAACAAAGAAAAAAAAAGCAGAAAACACAACAAGAAACTACTTAAGTCACCCACTTTATGACCATACTCAAAGGCTAGTTTCTCCCAAGAAACAGGAAAGGATATCGTTATTTTTTGTTGTTCCCTTATAGCAGAAGCAGTATACCAAACCCCTTCTGCTTAGACAATATGAAATCTGTAATTCTGTGCATGGAGAAATAATGAAATACTAATATTCCAGCCAGTTGTCATATTTAGCAAAGCTGAATTTCCAAAAGGAAAATATGAAACAAAGGCCATGTATAAAACCTCCCAGATTTGTTACATTTTTTATAAATGATCATACTACATTAGGAAGTTATGGTTAATATAACTGAAAAGCTCTGAAGCATCTGCAAGGGTATTTCTACATGGTGGGACAAGGCAGGGGGCTCAACAGGGTGCCCACCACCTTGCTGCCCATCATTGAGGCAGGAGAATTGCTGGAGCACACCAGGCCTGCCTTCCCAGTCTGGCTCCCCAGTTTGATGCCATAATTGAACAGAGATATTGATATCCGGAAAAGAGAAATACTTAGAAGTCAAACTCAGCTATGAGCTCTTTTTTCTTCTTGTTTTAATGACATAACTCGTGTGTGGAGCACTTCTGAACAAGCATTTTCTCACACAGTGTCCACAGAGGAAATTGCTTCTCAGTCACAAGTGTTAAGAGGGAGTAAAAATCATACAGGTAGTAATGAAAATTAATGCCTACTTTAGAGTTTACATGAAGACTAACAAGGCTATCAGGATCAGTTTTAAATCATACATGTGTTAGGATATCTTTGAAAATTCCATGTGTTTCTACTCTGGAAATGGATTCTATCAGAGAGCACTTATAGGATTATGTGCATTCTATAACTCAACAGTTTTGTACGTGTCTATTTTTATACACATTAAAAGGATTAAAGGTTTCCTCCTCCAGCAAGTGAAAATCCTTCCATGTGGTATGAAATTAAATTTGATTTTTTTCACCTTTTGAAAACTACAGGAGATAGAGGAGATCAACAGAGGACATTGTAATCAAGGAAAAATGAGGTGACAAATAACCAAAATAAGATGATGTGAAAAGCCAAAGGAAATAAAATCATTTGGAGATTTTACATTGAAAGAAAATGGGGGGAAGATTTTCAGGACTTAATATTTTATCTTCAAGCATGGGTGAAAATCCTTCTATTTTACAAGATTCTGGATCTGAATCTTAGTCCAAAATGTAGAAAGCCTTTGTCTCCAGAACTGTTGTTCTAAAAGCCCACCTTCTCCCACCTTTATGCATGTCCACATGTGAGATCAGCTTCTGCTTAATATCACAAAGTGAATATGGCATGTCCTCTTTATTCTGCTTCCAGTTTCTGTTTTTGAGAAAAGACTATTTAGAACATCATATTTTTCCAGCAATGAGAAATTTACTTATGCATAGAATTTGGAAGCTTTGGTTTTCTCTTCTAATATTTAATTAAATAATTAGAGCATTAATAATAATAATTAGAGCATTTAGAAAAACACAACATAGGTAGAATTCACTTTGCATCGATAAGAGTGAAGCAAGTACCTCTAGGAGTCATGGACCAATTAATAAAAGCAAAACAACAACTGAACATCACTCTGTTTGGGAATGAAGGGAATTTCATTTAGTGTAAGAGAAGAGTAAGAAAAAGAAATGCAATGATGCAAAGTAAATCTTATCTCCAACAAGTTCTGCAATTGTGTTAATAAGGAAACAGCGTTTTTTATAGTAATTCAAAATGTTCAAAGAAGCTTCTGCCTTACAACTTTATATATCAGGTGATAAATATAATTCACAACAAATTAAGCCCAGTACTAGCCATGATGGATAAGATACAGAGCATGTAAGAGAATCACACTGTAAATCCTCCCAGGCAAATTAAATTCTAAGAACAAAATCAATAAAAAGTCAAGAAGATATTAATGCAAGTCAGTAAAATTAAGGGTAATAAAACTATTCACAAAACACTCAAGAGGAATATTGTAAAGAGTATCCCTTTTAATCTGTATTATGGGAGTTAAATTTCTGAAATATTCCCCTGGGTTTTTTAGAGTTTTCAGAAGAGACTATCTGAAATCCATTGCCATTGAAATAGTACTAACTGATAGATATTTTTAACTGGAATATAACTTTATATTTTCCTCCAGCAACTTACTTTTTCCTCATTACTCGTAACTGCCTTTACCCCTTGGCATGGGGTCAGGATATTTATCTGCCAAATTCTAGGCCACAAAATTAAAGGATATTACCTTTTTAGCACTCCTGTGTGTGAAACTGTGGTTCAATTTACACAGTTTTCCCTACTGCTGGACAATGCTTTCGAAGCTTCTTTTCTTCTTTGTATCTCTAACTTTAAAGGTGCATCTAACTCTATGTTAAGCAGCAGTAGTTGCAGCCTGGGCCCACCCAAGCCAGTAAAGAGGCTCAGGCAACTGCATGCACGGAGTAGATGTGCTGGGCAATTCCAGCCTGGGGGTCCCCCAGCCCCAGGGAGGCCTGTGAGCTGTGGGTGCTCTGGGTGTGTCCCATGGCAGACTCTGAGAAAGGAGGTGTGAAAAGATCAAGTGAACACCCCCCTGTGGTTTCACAGTATTGGTATCCCGGGGTCTTTTCCTCCAGGTTTCCAGTCCTCCCTCCACAGAGGTTAAGGGCAGTTGGTTTCTCTAAGCTCATGAAGTGACAGAAGCAGAGAGAAGATGTAAGAAGCAGCAGAATTCACAAGTTACAGGGGATGTCACCATCCTCACAAACCCTGTTCTGCTTTATGTTGCTTAGCTGGCAAATGATAGAGCTCCTCTGCAGCTTATTAGCTTTATTTTATTTTGTCTTACTTGCTTTATTCCTGGGATAATGTTGACATTTGTGGAGCTTTTCAGTGAGAAGTCTCCAGGCTTACCAGGAGGGTTGAGGTTGGATTTTTGGGAGGTTATGATATTCACTCTCTCTGTTTATGCTTCACATTCTGGGATATAACAATGTTTGTTATTTCTGAGAAGCTCTGCTACCAAAGTCTTCCTGTCATGTTAGACATAAGCCATGACATCTCTAAATAATCATCAGCATAGCACTTGCATGTGGGGATTTCCCAGGAAGCCGAAGATCCTCTTGGGAATCCACCGAGCAGGCAAATATCAGACTCACCCTCATTTTTTTCAGGCCAAGGCAGAAGTTCCCACTCACATATGCCTAGTAATACTTGACTAATTAGATCACTCAAGTGAGATAACACTAGGATTTTACTGCCCATTGCCTTCTACTTGATACTGCTGGCAAACCACTCCCAACCTCTGTGCCTGGCAAGTGCCCAGCTGTGGTACAGGTGTTGAGTATAAAAACAAGTTTGTAAATATTTTTCCTCCCAAATTGTATCTTTGGTGCCCATGTGCAGGATCAAGTACCCATATAAGGAAGATGTTCTTATTTATTTAGGAACTGTCAGCAAAACCAGTGCTATGCTTTCAATCAGCTCCAAGATGTTTCTCCAGCTCAAGGTCCTGGCACAGTGCCTTTGGAGCTCTGCTTGTCTGTTGATCAGGTGGAGTTACCTCACAGCAGCCTCAAGGGGAACAATACACCATTTACTTTTTGCTAACATTTCTTTTAAGAGGCTACATCTATACCATAAAGGTTGTCTGTCTGTCTGTCTGTCTGTAAATGGTAATCCTGAAGTTGTTATAGTCCTAGAACTGGAAGGTGTTACTGCCTCCTCTGCTATCAATGCAAAAAAAATCACAGGTTTTCCAGCTCCCATTTCCCACAGTTACAGAAATGCTGCTCACTCAGCTGTAGCTAATTGCTGCCAGTTAGGCAAGAAGAAAGTGACCATTTCCCCTTGTCAAGAATTTCTGAACCACAAACCACAAATAGGAGCAGGATGAGCCGCTCCTTGCTTATGATATCACATTTCCCAGGATAAATTAATAAAATAATTAATAATGTGCCCTGTGTACAGCTTTTTGTTGTTGCTGCCTGTCTCTGTGCCTGCTGCCTTGAGTGCTCTGTCCTGTCACCTCCATCCTTTCTCCTAACCCTTAATTCCTTCCATTCCAGTCTTGGGTCTGTCACTGGTAATTATTCTTCATTGGAGCACTGACATGTAACTACAATCAGAGGACACCTGATCTGTCACTGTGCTTGCTGTTGAAACTTAGTGGTGCTGTACACCTCACAAAAATACTGCATGAAGCTCAGACACCTTTTCTGTGATAGGGATGTTAGCAAGCTAAATGGGAACAAACCAAGAAGGAGATGCATCTTCTAAGGGCACAGTTAATTATTCAAGAATTTTTATTATTTTTTTTTCATGGCAAATCATTGCAAAAATGTTTTGTTTTTTTTTTTTTCTCATATTTTGGAATTAATCACAATAATTAATCACCAAATTCAAACATGCTCTTCTGAAGCTTTGGGAAGCTATTACCCAGATAATGAGTAGGGATCATATATATTCTCTGACACATTACATCTGAGAAACACATAAATCAAGTTCAGAGCAAACCAGACAAGCACTGTCAATGGAATAATTATTATTTCTGTTGTGTATCTGTCTTTTTTTGGTTATTCTACAAAAGAGGTTTAATTTGTCGACTATATCAATCCATTAATTATTTATTAGGTTTTAAATAGAAATATAACCTCCAAAATACCAAGTGAAACTGTACATATATATTAATTTTACTCTTGTCTCATTTATGTTTAAGTTCTCAAATCATATTTTTTCTTTTATTTGCTGAAAACATTGTGGAATGTCTTATTGATTGTGACTTGCAATCGTTTTCATAAAAGCAGAATCCTACTGATGTCATAACTTATTTCTGAGGTTGTTAGACATCATGCCATAGATTAGAACGGTCTTTCATTTAAGTAGCAAGAACACAGAAAGCCATAAAAATCTCAAAACAGCAAGTCTAACTTAATTTGTTGTGACAGAAAGCAAAGATGAAGGAATTAAAGCTGCAATGCCTCTAATTTGAGCTGTTGTAAATATTCAGGCTTATGTTGGCTGAATTTGAATTACACAAAATCAAATTAATTTTGTTCATAGTCTTTTTAGATAATTGTAACTCCACTCAATATATTTAAGGAGTTGAGTGAAATGACTGATGTAGTAACAGTCATCTTGAAAGATCAAACCAGAAAGCAGATGTAATTTAAGACAAAGAAAAAATTTGTAGGTGGAGACTAACTCATAAAAAAAACCATCTTGGCAGCCATCCCAGAAACACTAAATCTTTCTCTCTGGGGCTCTGCAGGGTGGAGGTCTCCTGGTTTAGCATCTCTGCATTGCACTGGTTTAGGTGGCAGGTATTTCCCACTGCACCTCTGCCATAACATACACAGCTTCAGTACTCTGTGAAGTTTCTCTGTGAAATAATTTTTAATTCAGCCTTGGAACACACCAGACAGGTTTATTGTCAAGCATGGATTGTTGCAATCTTCTTTACATCTGATGCAGTGTAGCATTCTGGGGAATGGAAACAAGGAAAATTGTGTCTTTCTCGTAAGCAAACACTTTATAGCTCATTTCTGCATTCCAGGAAAAAGTGCAGTGTGAGCTAATAAATCTTCTGCAGTGTTTATGGATATGTGTATCTCTTGCTGTAGGGGGAGAAGGGGTTGGCAAGAGTGCTACAGATGTGATCCTTTTTACTTCTGCACAGTGGCAACTGACAGCTTTAAAGAGAGCTCTTTCTTTTTGATGCCAGTTATCTGCTCATATGACTCAGGTGAATATAGGGTTCTGATGATTTTTGTTAGGTTTGTATGGTGTTTGCTGACTCATACGAGTGGATAACCACAGACAAAGAGCTACCTTTAAAGAGATGAGAGGTAGTGTTTTTCAATAAAATCAAGATTCCTTTATTTGTTTCCATCCCATTGCCTTTGCTTTCTATAGTGGTGAAGGTGTAAAGATAAAGACTAGATTGCTGAATATAACAAATACACTATCAATATAAATATCGTAATAGTAGAAAATGTTGTTACACAATATAAAATAGGAGAACAGGGAAGAGTATGCAGACCAGAGGTGATTCAGCTGATGAACCCTGCAGATCAATTTAATCCAGGTCTGCAACAAGTTATCACCTTCTGGCCTAATCACCTCACCCCCTATATAATGAAAGATTAGACAAAGCCTATTTCTCTCCATTGATTAAAATGGGAATGTAACCTTAAGTATGGAAGCTCTGAATTATTGCCAATAAATGGTAAACAAAATAGCTGGTTCAGTTTGGGTTTCGCTGCAAAATACTGCAATGTGTTAGAGATACAGAGATATCCCTTCCCAGTCTGCTAATCTGTCAGCTTTTCCTTAGCACTGAGAAAGAAAACAACAGTTCCTGTGCCAAATATAGTTTGCTATACATTTTCTTTCAAAACCATTCAGTGAGTGTACAAGGCAGAAACCTGCACCATGCCACAACGTTTGAGATATGTCCCTGCAACATCCTAATAAAAGCCCTAGTCTATGCAGACTTATTCTCAGGATCCAGTTCAAAGTACTGCTGGTGAATAAATGAATTTCTTCTCCTCTGCAAGTTTATTCTCAACTGTTTCAAGGTTGGAAAAGTCATAAATATTTGCTTTCAGTATTTTAGATGCATCTGTATCTCAGGCAGTGTTATGTTTTTAATTGAAAGCACCTGCTTTTTTTTTTCCTTGCTGCCATGGTGACACAGCAGAAATTAGTAAAAAGTTATCATTTCCTTCCTTCCTTTGCCTTGTTCCACTCACTCTGTGAAATGAGTGTACCATGTTTCCTCCTGTAGTGGTTTGCTTTCCCACACTTTACTAGAGGCAATGTGCTCAGCAGCTTCCATCGAAACCTCCCCTGGATGTTTCATATATTTCACTGCCTGATTTACATGAAGAATACTGCTGAATCTTTATTTTGATTTCCAGTTATTTGGGTAGACAGTGGTCTAGCCAAATCACTTGTCTATAATGGTTGTCTCTCATTTCTGTAGAAGTTGCACTGAAATACTGTATACACAAGCAAATCTCTCTTCAAAGAAACCTTTTCATGCAGGCTGAAACATTGACCTCTTCCTTGTACCTGTCCAAAATGTGAGCTAGTATGAAATATCTGGATTCACTTTGGTTTTTTTTAAATGCATATAAGTTGTTTATTAGCATGTTTTAGAGAGGGTGTGGCATGAAACTAGACCAGCTGCTCAACTGCTTTTTGTCATTTCATTCCATTTACTCGTAATAGCAAAAAAAACCAATTTATAATTCACTTGTAGTCCCATTAAAATAATGCTGAGAACAAGTTTTAAAATCCCTTTTATATTTACTCAAAATTGCATTCTGCTGTTTCCGCAGATCCCACAATATATACTGAGTTACTTTTTTTCATTGCAAAGCTGTAGTTACTAGAGAGAAAAAAGCAACCATTAAAAGGAGAAGCTAAACTTATAAGGTACTGAGAAGGTTAAAGGTAACAACTGAGAATAGTCCTAAGGCTTCTGTTTATCAGCTATATTTATTCATTACTATCCTGGTTTTTCATGGCCTCTGTAGCAAAAGCCCCAGATTGCAGCCTTCCCCTTACATGGGTTCTCAGTTGTATAAGAAGGGAAAGTAGTAGATACATTAGTAAGGGGGCTAAAAAAAAAATTTAAAAAAATTAAATAGGAATAGTGATATGTATGAGATACAAAAGAGACATACAAAAATGTGAATGGAAATGTCACTATAACTTTGAGCAATCCTAACGATGGGCACAACATAATATGAAACTTACATAAACTGGGAAGATTTTACAGCCTGTACAAGAATTTGGCTCCAGAAAACAAAAGCTTAATTGAGAAAAAATAGATCTGAGTTGAGTTCTTAGTTCTGCCACCTTTTTCTGTAGCTAATTGTTCAGAGACAAAATGGATATAATCAGCAAATCCAGGGTTTAGACAGATTTTAATGCCTGAATTCTGAGCAACATAAAAAGCCTAGTGCTCTGGGGCTCTCCACATCTAGGGTTGCATTAATCCATTTCATATCAGAATCCTCTTGGGAAGTGGAGTTTCACTTCTTCATCCACAAAAGAAAGCTCTGCATTACTTTTTCTGAGCCAGTGCAGGTAGGAGTGCAAGATCTACGACTCCAGAAAGATGGAGTGTAAGAGCACATGTGACTTAAGATACGTGGTTAAGACACTCACATGGAGAGGCTGAAGTTCCATCTTTGGTATCATGTCTGTCTCCATACAGCACAGTGAACCCCTAAAGACAGGAAAAAATGGTATTGGCAGCAGGAAGTAGGGACAGTCTGCACCCTTTTACTTATCCAGCTGAAGCCTTAGATGCCAGGGTTTGGAATATTTTCCACTCCTTAAATGACACCATTACTTTTGCATTCTGTCCTCTCCAGAAGCAGCACTTCTATAGGAGTGCTGGCAATTCTTTTTCAACTTCTCACCAGCTCACAAAGATTAACCAACTCTAAATTCCTCACCTACTGCCTGATAGCAATGTGTAATTTTCTCTTTCTGCTGTGGATGGCACATTTACAAAACTCTTATTTTACTGTCTCAGTACTAAAAGTCTGGGTCATGATGGCAAATCCTTACAGGACTGTAGTAATCTGATTTATTTTTTTTTTAATCTTGGTTGATGAGTAGAATGTAACATGATGGACTATTTCTCAAGTAATAGTTAAAATTTTACAGTTTGGCAGTGTCAAGCGCTATAGCTCTGAAAGAAATGAGTGTCCTCAGCACTGACTCACCCATGAACACAGCAACAACATGACAAAGGTGCTGGCACTGAGAAAATTGCTTGAAGTACAGATGCAGGACTTGAAAAACAAACAAACAAAAAAATCAAAGAATCCCCAAAAAACCAACCAAACAAAAAACAACAGGAAAAGAAAAGTAGAGATCATTATGTGGGACAAGTAGGGTAGTACGAAATGGACACCAAAATTTCAGGCCTCTTCACAAGTGATGTTGCATTTCTACTGTTTTATAAGACATGGAGTCAAATGGGGAGCAAGGAATGCCCCTCTACAGTGAACTGTACCATCTGCCAGTCCAGGCAACATGCACTACACAGGTAGAAAAAGAGACTCTGAAGACAGATGTTTTCAGACCATATAAATATTAAATAGATACATTCAGAAAAGAGATGTCAGCAGTAAGGCTCCTATTAAACCTTTCTAGTGTAGATATGGCCTTAGATTGTGTACTAACTTCACCTCACTATTTCTGCACTACATTTCTTCCTGACAGACCTACTTCAGCAGTGTAGTTCTGTTTTATTATTTAGAGGGAGGAAGACTGTAAAATGGATAAGTGACTCAACTATGGAAATAAGCTAGAACTCCTTAAACTATGTGATGCTATAAATACTACCTCCCATAGGACCTCTCTAACTTTGTAAGACCTGTCACTCTTTCTCCATAAAATGAGAAAGACTCCAGTAATTACAGATCTGCTGACAACAGCAGCTCCACAGCTTGATCTGAAATATCCCACCTGTGATGCAAAGCTCTTCAGAAAAATCACCAAAAAAAAAAAGGGAAGAAGTGTTGGTGGAACCTCTGAGTTCAATCATAAACCAAGGAAGCAGTTGGTAGCTTACAGTTATCATTCTTTCTCAGATTCTGCCTTTTACTTAGTATCTGTATTAATATTAATTTTATTACTATTACTATGGTGTGGAACACTGCAGAAATTGTAAATGTATTTATCCAATGACTTCTCTATATATTGTATATTATCTTGTATATTCTTTCTTGAATACATTATTTTATTAAATTAGAATTACTGGCTATTTACATCTGGGTAGCTCTCTCCTTATCTGCAAGTTTTATGAGTGACAGAGCCTTGCTTTTAACCAGAAAGCCACAAAATCATCTACTCTCTAAGCACTTGCATACTTGCAAATGTAAGCAATTTATTTCATTGTCTTCATGACCTTAAATTGCAGATTTGAGAAAAAAAGTTTTGTGACTGAGATCTCGGAATGTTTTCCATTCTTTCCTGTAGAGCTCAAACCCTTGTGCCATATTAGTGACTGCTTTGATTTATAAATTAAAGACAGCTCAAGGGAATTGATTGATTATAGAGATTAGCTACTTGGAAATAACTGAAGCCCTTGTTCTCTTTTAAATATGATAGTCTCCTTCCTAAAGAAATATGAAAATGATAGCACCTGCCCTTGCTATTTGTTGCTAAGCTCATCTGCATTTTTTCAATTATGAAGCCACTCATCCTAGAAACCCAAGGGAATGAGAATCATTAACTGAGCTAAGACAAACTTGCACTAAAATCTAATGGGAAATCACAAGATTAATAACAACTATGCAGTGAATATATCTTTTGAATTTTATTCTGTTTTAATGTGAATACTACTCTGTTTTAATGCATTAATTTTCATATACATAGAAAACACTAGACTCTGCAAGCAATTCCCATTACTTTGTGAATTAATAAAGAGCAGTAGAATGTAGAAAACCAAATTAATTGATCATATTATTTATTTATTTATTTTTATATGGAATGCATTGGCTTTAGACTGTTAATAAACAGACAATATACACTGGGCTTAGACTGTGATTATTGTTTTTCAGAAAGATGAAATGATATCTGTATATTTGAAGCAACCAAGACTTTAGCACCTCTAGGTTAAGGCTGTTCAATGTACTGTACTGTTGTGCTTCATAAAAGGAAAAAACTAAAAATAGCAACTTTTTTCTGGAAAAAAACCCACTATTCCATAAAATCTGAGAAGCAAGGCTAATAGTGGCCTCAGGATTACCCTGTTTAAATCTGTATTACTGCTTTAACTTGGCAAATTGGTAGAACAACTGGTCATTTGTGTTTCTTTTGTAATTCAATATCTAAACATGACTGCAGGTGTCCGACCATCATTGCCTGGGATGTTTGTACATCCAAAGAATACAATATATTTGAAAAGTTTTAGGTAAACTGAAATTCAGTGGAATTTTGTTCAGCTGATTTTTTCATTTTTGATTTTTAAGATATTGATTTACTCACTTCACCAATCCAAAATACATGCAAAATAATTTCCAGACTTGTCTTTTTCTAGGTACCATTTCAACTATGTTCAAGAATGGTTTATCATAGTACTCAGACAATTGACAGGAATATTTATCTTTTATATTTTTATCTTATAGCATAAATGTATGTTATAAAGCAATAGAAAAAAAACAAGTGGTGGAGCCTGATCTTTTGCAGTGTCATATTTGGACAAAAACTAATTCTACACAAGCTCATCTTTTCTCTCTTATTTTAAAAAATAATTTCTAAGAAAATGTGTTTAGCGGGAAGTTTGATGTCTAAGACTTTCTAATTGCCAGTACTGGAAAATAATAACTCTCTAGCCTAAAGTGTCTCATTATCACTTCCTTAATGTTGCATACTATTAACTGAATCTGTGCCTTCTTAGCTTGAGCAGGATTTTTAATTTCTGTATTTTAGATGGTGGAGCACTTCAAAAAGTTTCCTGGGGAAGACAGTACCACCAGCACAACTGTCAATGCTGCTTTCTAATAAAGTCTGCCAGACACTTAATACTAAAAAAACCCTGTTCATAGTGACTTAATCCAGAAATGAGGGGATTGTGGCCAGCCTCAGTGGTGACTTGGAAAAGGGAAGTGATCTCTCCATGGCTGTATCACCTGAGCTGGAACATGTTATATACTAAGCTGTAATAATGGGAGTGGTAGAGAGGAAGGACCATAATTTTTCTCCTTTACCCATGAATCACATGACTGCATGACTGGAGTCAGAGATAATGGCAGGTAGAAAGAAATTAGGTAAGAAGGGATTCATCCGCAGGAGTCTCATGTTGCAAATACTCATGTAAAGAAGTCACTCATCTTCTCTGACTTTAGTCTCCTAAATCACCAATTCTCTTCAAAATGGTCCTTAGACTTTGCACAATGTGTATTTACAGGCACTTGGCTGTAAACAGACAAGCTGTACTTCTGAAGAGATTCAAAAAAGGAATACATTGTGAATGTACCTGACAGCATGGAAATCAACCAGTGTATGGGTTATATCATTGTGTGTTTCAAGCTAAGGTAGGTAACTGTACAACGTATCCAATGAAGGATCATGAGAGCATATGCTTGTGTGTTGTGTGGAAGGGCTTTTACCCAGCCTGTTTTTACCCAGTACAACATCAGCTCTTATTATGAATTGGCTGTAACAGCAAAATACATCCCTTGAGCTATTTTCAGCTGCTCTACAAAATTGAAAGTAAGTGTACATGCACATATGTGAATGCATGAACTTTTCTTTCTTTCTTTCTTCTTTTTTTTTTTTTTTTTTTTTTTTTTTTTTTTTTTTTTTTTTTTTTTTTTTACTGGAGGAAAAGACCTAAACTACATAAAGTAGCAGAACAATAATCAAGAAAAAGGTGTTAGTACAAGATTAATACATCCAAGGCTATTAGGAGTCTTCCTAATGGCACGCTGTGCCATACAGAAAACATGCTTTAGCTGAACCACAGCTGGTGAACCCAGCTGTTATTAAGTGTTTTGGAAAGAGCAAAAACTTCCACTTCAGGGACTGTGGGATGTGATCCTTTGGTTTAGGTAGTACAAGATCATTCAAAATCATTAAAAATCACACCTATAATGTCTTAGCCCTGTTTCATGCAATGAAAAATCATCCACTGAATTTTTTGAACTCAGGATTTTGAGGCAAAGTAGGAGAACATATATTTGCTGAGCTACTATCAGGTATTTTTCAAATATGGAACAACACACAAAATATTACTGAGAATTAATGGTTGAAATAGTTGATGAATGACAGGTTATTGTATGAATTCTATTTGGAAAGCATGGTGTAAACAAGGAGTATCTAAACACAGCAGCATAGCTCCTATGAGAAACTATCTTTACGTTAGATGGATCCCTATCACTGTACATTCTCCTTACATTACATGCAGATTGCATTGACCAATTGCTATCTCTGAGGTCTTCCCCTGGTTTGCCTCAAATCACCCTTGTTCTTCCAGTAACTAGTTGTTCTTCTGTTCCTGCAAATACCTAAGCAGAGTCCAAAGGTCCCTTCCAACCTTAACGATTCTATTATTCTATGAAAATAACATCATATTGTGACTATTCTGTGTCATTCCATGTGACTGCAAGTCAAGCTTCTGATGCAACCCACAACTGAGGAAGTGAGTGAGACCTTGCAATCCTTTCCAGCAAAGGTTTTGCACATGCCATATGCCACTGCACACTGCCCTCCCTCTTTCATGCTGTGTGACACCGACACCCTCGACTGTGATTCCTTGCATATGCTGTGCTGAAAGGCTGTAACAGTCTGATGAAAACATGTAAATCTTCCATTCTGATTTGACTACAAATTTCAAAGATATAATTGTATACAGGATATCCAAGAGAAGACCAAGTGGGATGATTAGATCATCTGCTGTATCCTGTAGCTCTGTGAGGTGTATAAATGCTAAACCCTTAGCAGGTAACAACTTGCCTAATGAAGAAAAATTCATTGTCACTCCTATTGTGTCAATTAAATAACCTCTTTTTCATTTCCATTCTGAAACCATCTTGCATAAGATGATTGGAGTAGAACACCAGCTGCATTGCCATCCTGAGGAAATCCATAGAGATTTCACCAGCATGAGATGTGATCACTCTTCTGCGGGTGCTCTGCTATCATTAGTACTTCCAAAGTGTTCCAATTATACAGTATCACTTCCAGATATTAAAGCTTCTCCTAGTTTCAATGAGTTGTTGGTTTGGGTATTTTTGTGACCCAGGCAGGGAATGAGTTGCAGAGAGCAAAGTGAATTAGTTGATTTTTTAAACTGGTGGCCATTGCTGTTGCTTTTTAGGAGACTTAAGTAAAACCTTGGTAAGGTGCTTATACTCCCAGATGAGTGCCATATCTGTTATTTAGGCTGTTCCTTATGCCTCAGCTCTTCCTCTTCTAGTCTTAGGACTCTTCTTGCAACATGTCCAGACTCCAGGGAGAGAGCTGGAAGATGTTTTCCTGCTCCAAACCTTGGATTAAGAAGCATTCTTACTGGTTGGTCTTGTATTTACAGTTAAGAAACAAGGGCCCCTCACATCCTGGAGCAGGGCTCTGCACAAGTAAACTATGATGTGAGAAGTGTGCATCCTCTTCTCAAGAGGAGACTTGAGACAGAAGACTGTGCTTTAAATTATGAATATTCCCAAGAAAATCTGGATACTAAGACACACAAACATATACCCACCTGAGAATGGCACTGTGAACTTTCTCAGCTCATGCAAGAAAAAAACTTTTTCCAGGAAGAGTGCAAATGCAATTCCTTAATCCTATAATCAATGTTTTAGTGTTTCAGATGTATATCTCAGAGAGGTACCTGGAATATTAAGGATCACTCAGGTGCCTCAGTTTCACTGACATGCCTCTGCAATCTGCTAAGTGCTCTTTAGACAATGTCCAGCTGCTTCACATACTACAGAATTGAAATTAATGGAAATTGCTCACTGAAAATTATTTGCCAACATTAGCTTTAGGAAATGTTATTAAACTTAAACCACAGTAGGAGAGGTGCAATATAAAAAGGGAGATTTTAAACAAAATGCTAATTTTATAAATTACACTTCTAAGAAGCTGGAGGCTTTTATATGCACTATAATGTTTAATGCTTAGTTTGGCCCCTGCTCTTCAAGCAGCCTTGTAACAAATTTTTCTGGGCAGTTACTGCAGCACTTCTCTCATCTGTTTAGCCATCTGGGTTCTGTGGTAGCACATAGATGGTATATCATAAAAGACAATTGCCTGTTTTTTTCTCCAGCCTCTCCCAAGCAAAGCTGGAGAGGCAGTGGGGGAAGGAGCAGTGCACTGGAAACATTTGTAGAATGACCGAGCAGCTTTGCCTCATGCTGCTAAAGGGATCTGCTGCAGCTGGAGGGAAGAATTAACTTCCTTTGGAAGAGAACAAAGAAAGGAGCTGACATATAATCAACAGGGAAGAAAGAGTG
>NW_009953799.1:824302-854962 GCF_000747805.2 Chaetura pelagica
AAAGAGTGTGAAATGAAATAACTATGGAAGGGCACAGTTGGTATTTCTGCTAACAATTCTGGAAGCAGGCAATCTCCTCTGAACTGTATTGTCTTGCACTAAAAGACTACTTCAAGAAAGCAAAGGAAAAAACCTGCTATAAAATAATTTATCAGGGACCCGATTGTGGCTGTCTCCACAGTAGATGGGTCCAAAATCTTGATCCCTGTGTGCCAAGGAGGTGATAGCTGAACCCACAGCCCTGGTGTTCACACAGCTCTCCCTGCACACATCCCTTAAGGGCACATCTTTCTTTGGTTATCACCCAAGGGCACTGGCAGCTTTTACAGGCAAAAAATGTCCCATGGGAACACTGAAAGGCTCCACATTAGGACTATTCTCCTGAATGCCCCAATGGCCTATTAGATGTACTTGTGCAGCACACATGACAACCCCCCAGTCAGGGCGCCAGAGGACCTCCTGGCTCTATGAAGAGTCACTTGGGACTAGAGAGGCAATGGATGAGTTTGTTTAACTATGGTTAGACTTAGCTCCTAGTTAATGAAATTTTTTTTTCTTTTAGCAAACAGCCTGTGGGAGGGAACTAGCATGTCAGGTGGAAACCTGCTTCTGAGCTGTGACAGCCAGAGGTTCCCATGTTCCCTGCTGGGAGCAGGTCCCTTATCACAACACGGACTGCAAATACAGATGAGTGCACATCATTCTTCATAGATATGGTCCTAAACACTTTTCTCTTTGCAGGCCCTAGATGTGGCAAGCTGGTGGATCTGAATTTCCACTTGATGAATTTAAACTTACTCACACTAGGCTGAATCTTTTTAATGTGCTGTTTGATGAATAATTTAAGTCAGGATGTCCATTTTTATAACTGATTTGTGAACTAGACCAGAGTACCAATCTGGCTGGAAAACAACCTGCCTAAAGCAAGTCAGTCAGGGCAGCTTCTCATTCTGGCTTACCAAGTAACCACATAAACATTTGTGCCAGAACATTGCAAAAGGTAATCTTGGGATGGAAATGAGTGGCTGGGTTGCTTTTCTTTTTTTTTTTTTTTTTTTTTTTTTTTCAGAAGTGTTGGGTTTTGGGGGTGTAAAGCATGGGGCACAGCAGGAAAGCTACTGCCCTAAGCATAAAACAAAGCATGACCTTGTGCTGACTGACTCCCTGTGAGTAAAACATGTTGAGATAAACTGCTCGTTTGTAGGTGTTTCTGTTGGATAAGGCATTGTGGATGTAGTAATTGTGTTGTACTCAGTGAGCACAGCTTATACAAAAACTGGTAAACACAGTGACCTATGCAGCCAGAGAATTCTTCCAAGAGCATGATTTAATATGGTCTGCTCCTCAGAGTGTTCTGATCTCTTCTGTGAAGAACGACCTAAGGACATATGAAGGTCATAGAGGGCTCTTTTGGCAGCCATTGCATTCCAGAAAAGATGGAGAACTTTGTGTTGAAAACTGGAAATGTCTCAGTCCCATACTGTTCCAGCCAGAGGTGCTGGGATGATAAGGCAACCCTGGAGCACACCCAGGCTTTCAGAGTTACTTATGCCTACCATCTCCAGAAATTCCTCCTTTCTCACTTATGAAAAATACTTAGCAAGAAGTAAAAGACTTTGTTACCACATTGGGTGCTTAGCCTTCCTAGATTCAGTTCTGAAAACTCATAATTTACTGCCAGCTCCAAATCACCACTCTTAGTATGCTACTAAATGACCATATGCCCCCAAAAGGGATGCTTGTACAAGCTGTTTGTGACCTAATTCTGCCACCTTTCCAGGAGGTTGCTCACAGAATAAGAAGCTCCTGATTTCGTGATGGGTCAAGTTGGCAGAACCAGGTTTTTAACTGAGAACAAAGGGGGAGAATATTTCTTCATTTCTGATGCATTCCTCATTTTGAGTGTGTCAACAGATGGAGTTGGGGATTAGTTATAAAATAATGTGGCCTCTTAGCTTATGTAAAAAGCGATCTTGACATACTGGGGATTTTCTGATGGCTCATTAAATGTACTCATGCAAACTAAAGGGTGCTTTACAATATAAGTAAAATGTTCATCTTCAGGGAGTGTTTGCCTTTGATAGATAATGTCAGGGTGATGTGTACATGTTTAGAGAAACATGCAGGGAAATGTTGGCAAAGAAATAAAATCTGTTGTTTGCTCTATATAATCTACCCTGCAACTCTAGCTGTTGATGTACAGCAGGAGTTACTACTACTGCTCACTATGTGTTTCACATCCTGCTGAGGCTGCCTACATGGCCTTTTGCAGACTGACATATGTTCCCTTTGCCTTTGCTCTGAGGTGGCAGCCGTGTGCCACACAGTGCAGCACTCTGCTCCAGCTGCACAGCAGAATCCAGGGTGCAGGGTGCACGTTGCTGCAGCTCAGGGCTGATCTGGCCCTGTGGCTTTAAATCTCAGTGTGCTCCTTGCCAGGCTCTGCTAGAGAAGGGACTGAGCTCGTGGAGCCGGACAGGCGAATAGCCTCAACCTCTAAGGATAAAGGTAAAATGCCAGATCAAAATTATTACTTTTACCAGTAAAATATATATCCTGAGACCCCAAATTTATGGGCAATATTTAGCATTAGGTATTCCTATCTTGCTGAATGTGTTACTCCTCTTCCTTCTTCTCCAGCCCCTAGGTGATGGGGCTGCCTTCAGTTTTGCTCACAGGGCTCTTGGGACTCCTTATGACCCTAAGGCAAGGACTGATATGGATGAAAAATGTCTGGGAAAGGGCAGGATTTTTCTGTATTTCAGCAACATAATTTCCTTGATTCAGTTCACAAATACATTTTAGATCATTCTGTAAGGGAACAAGTCCCTATTCTCAAGCTGCAGAAACGTCAGGGCCTTCCTGCCCTTTGGCAAGACAACAGCACACTATTAAATGTTGCCTGCTCTGTTCAATGCTGACATTTCCTAGCTCATCTACTGGCAAGCTGACCACTGCAGAGAAGCACTATTGCTGGCCTGCTAGGTGGATGCTGAGTTGATGGTACCAGGATTCGTTCCCCTGGTTAGACATGTTCTTCTGTGCTTCAGGATGTGCTGTAAAGGTGATAGCCCTACACACCTCTACTGCAGAGGATTTCTTACATAAAGCACACATTGCAGGGCTAGAAGCTAGATGAGTTGAGGAGTTCTCCTAGTTAGAAGTAAGGCACAGTATTGTCATCACACAAGCAGGTACATCAGTCTGAGTTTGCAGCAGTACCCAGGAAAAATTTTCTCAATATCTATCTACTGAAGCTTAATACAGCACCAATACTGTGACTTGGTATCTCTCTTACATTTGCTGGCTGTCTCCCACTATGCTTAGGAGCCTTAGAAAAGCTTTAGTATTTAGGAAGAATGGAGGAATGTAAGTAGAATCTTCAAATTCAGAAAGTCCATTGTTAAGTCTTTTTCTTGCTCACACATACACATTGATTGAGTTGAATACGTTCCCTAATTATTCTTTTAAATAGCAGCACTTGATATTTTCCCTCAGGGCCATGTAATAAGTGTGGCTTTACAATAAGAATGGTGTCATTAATAGATTAACAGCTGCAATAATCCATATAGCAGCATATGGTTGATGGGTGAAATAATTTAGGTAAAATGGATGAGTATTTTCTTTTGTTCACCCACCTTTCGTAACTTAGATTTTTAAATGGTTTGACAGGACATAGGAAAAGACAATTCTTGCCCACATTCTTCCTGTATTTTCCTTTTTTCCCCCTCACATTTTTATTTTTGGCTCTACTCTGTTTTTTCCTCCATCCTCCTCCTAAGATCTATTCCTTCACTGCAAAGAGGACCAACAGCCTAGTGGCTACTGTGCAAAAAGAAAATCCCCACTAATGTTAGTATTTACTCAACACTCCCTCCGTAACACCTTTGCAAACCAAGTCAGTGTACACTGTGGTTGTTTATGCTTTTTTTTTATGCCTATTTTGTAAAAACCATGGGAGGGGAGACGAGGAAGGTCTGCTTCAAAGCACTGCATTGAACAGCTCCCTGCTACTTTAACTTTTCAAGGGCTGCAGGCACAAGTGTGAAGCAAATCCCACTCTTGCAAGCAAAATGATGTTTCTTATGTGTCAGATTTAAGTGGTGAGGACTAACAGTTGAAGTGACAGGAGTTCATCCTCCCATGCTGTGCAGAGAAGGAAGAGGAAGTTTGATTGGCATCTATTATGGTAAGCCCCAAATCTGATGTTTACTTACAGAATGTTGGTACTGTGCCCCAGGTAAAGTTTACAGGTGACTAATTTAATAGATGACTGCTTTGTTTTGTTCTCTGTGAATCAGCCAATACACTTAGGACAACAATTAAATATTTGCACTGACTTTGACAACTTTATTAGGTTGGCTCCTCTGTAATTTTCCTGAGATCCTCTGCAGCAAAGCTTCTAAACCTCTGGTTTGTTTTGCAAATCCAAACTCACTGCTTTAGAACACTCATGTATTCCTTAGACTACGTGCAAGCTATAAGGGAGTGTTTTGCAAATTTACAAGAGATCCAGCAGAACAGGCAACAAAATTTCTGGACCAACCCTCAGATGTTTCTACTGTGACATCTTTTGAAGAAACTTTTAATTCTAATAATTTTAATGAAGAATTATTTATATTGAAGGGGGAAAAAGAAAAAGATGGATTCCAGCTTGTATGAGCAAGAAAAACTAAGAGAAAATTGGGGCAGACAGAGTATATTTTATTGGAACTTTATTAGATGACTATACATGTGGCCATCTTTACAGAACAACAGCTGAGGAGAAACACCAGATTAAAAAGCAACCCTATGAGAAATTTAGGTGAAATTGTAATAAAAAGGGGAAGAACTAAAATTTCATGTAGGAAAAAGTGTTCTGGATAGAAAATCACAAGTAGGAACAGAACTAAAATTTAATAAGGGCAATATAAATCCTTGCAGAAGAATGTTGCAAAAGTTTGTTGTTTTCTTTGTATTGGATGTTTTTTAAGTAAATTAAAAAAAAAAAAAGTAAAAAAAGGAAAAAAACCCAATAAAATTCTTCTGAGCTCCACAACTAAATCTTCTGGTGACTTATCATTTTATGAATAAGCTTACAGGTGCTTGTTATATTTAATTTTAAAGTTGCTTCTTATTTCCTGATTAGTATTCCAGGCAGGACATTTCCTTGCATGACCATGTAAATTAACAGAAAACATGAGCTGCTTTTGTTCAGTTAGATTTTCAAGTATTTAAGTGTTCATTCTGTGACCCTAAAAATGATGTATTGATCTTCCATTTGAGGCTGGCGTAGGAGATGTGTTTTTACTCTTGTTCTCTCTGAATTCTGTATGAATGCTGAATCACACTGTCCTCATAAATTGCTCCATTCTGTTAAGTGTATCTTTAAAGCTATCTTTAAGGTACCAAGCAAAAACTGCAGGCAGATTTCTCATAAACTGTAAGCATTTTTTCCACATCACATTATTACCAAGGTAAAAAAAGATATATTCTAGAGTATTAGATAACCTAAGTGTCAAGATTTATTCATGAGTTATACATGCATCTTGCAACAAATGGGATATACTTGTGTCCAAACAGATAGCTGGAATTATAGGTTGTTACAGAGACAATATTTAGGGTTGGGATCTCTGTTAGGTCTGGGTAACCTGCAGGGCTGCCAGCTGCTTCTCTTTGCAGCCAGCAGAGCAGGGTGGTGTAAGTGCACAGTACCCAGCTGAGCATGTTAATGGGGAGCTTCAAAAGGGTAATGTAACAGCCACTGTTTAACACTTCTCCTGGGTGTCTCATCAGGCTTTTGTTGATCTGTATGTCAGTTTTTGCACAGTTGTTTGCCTTATCTTCCACCCTGGACAAACTGCATTAGCTACTGGAAGGACATGGGTAACCATGGGCAGGACTGGGTTCTGTAGGAGAGGGTTCAGAAAAACCTGTTCACAAAGTTATTACTGTGAAATGTGTTCTTTAGGTAACCAGAAAGATGCTTACTTCCCCTCCCCCCCTCGATACCTCATTTTGTGTAAAAAAAGCTGTTTTTTAATGTAGAATTTCTCCACAAGGAGTTCAAGTGCATCTCAGTCATCAAGACTGTAACAAGAAGCGTATAAACACATCTCAGAGATGCACACAATGTCCCAAATACCTGCCGTTCATCTGTGCATACTGCAGATTCCTAAGAAAAGCACCCCTGGAAACTGGAGGGCCCTACCAGACCTTCTCTGAGGACACTACCAGGCCTTCCTGGCTCCAACGCACTGACCAGCTCCTGCTCACACCCTTCCAGCCCCTTCTCCTCCCCATTCTCTGAAGGCACCTCAACCTGCCGGGGACAGGGACAGCCTTCTGAGCGGGTCTGGCCTGGTGCTGGGGCCCCTCAAGAGCTCCTGTGCCCCTGGGAAGGGGCTGTTGAGGCTCCCCCTGCCACCCCAGGCCTCCTGCGACCAGGGCCATGTGGGTCCCTGCTCCATTCGCACACAATTCCTCACCAACAGTTTGGGTTTGTGGTGTGTTTTTGTTCTTTTTATTCTGACAGGCATCTCTGTAGAAAGTCATAGTTAGTGTTAATTAAAAATTAATTAACACATTAATCAACATAATAACTGTTTTCTAATCTTTCCAGAAGAAAAATCCTCTAGCATAAGAAATAAGGATTTCTTTATGACTTGTGGTGGAGCACGAGCTCCTCCACAGCTTTTGCTGCACTTCCCCGTGTGTATGCAAACACACAGACATATATGTACATACAACCTCTATGTAGGTAAGACATTTATGCCACACAAGCATGGTGCCACAAATAATTGCATTGGCCTGATTTCTTCAGGAGCTAAGCTGCATGCCAAGACCATTTCAGCAATACCTATCATGTAAAAAATCAGTTCCCTCTAAAGCTAAATTAATCTCAGTTGTTGTCTTGTCTGGTTTTTGGTTTTTTTTCCTTTTTTTCTTTTTTTTCTTCTTCTTCTACTTCAATGGACAGTGCTTTTCCAAAGTAAAAGGCAGCTCAAATACTCAGGCATAGAACAAGTCTGTGCAGTCCCAGGCCCTGTCAGTGAAGGAAGAGGGAGAGCCCATACCTCCCAGGCCTGCTTGCAGCATTTAAACACAGAAGTAATCCTGGGGCCTGGAACAGAACCACTGCCATTGCTGCACCTGCAAACCAAAATGCTGTTTGCAAGGTCTGTGGGTGCATTTTAGTTTGTCAGATGCTGGCACATCCATCCTCTCGCCCACTGTTTTTTTGAAGTTGTTAGACTGCAAATTCGTTGAGACTTTAGGTCTATCCTTAGTATTTCTTAAAAATGGGAGCCCATTCCTGACTTCTACTTTTATGTACTGGTAATTATAATTAAGTATAATCTTTGTAATATCATATTGATTTTTAAGGTTCTAATGAAAATCATTCAAATGAAATTTAATTAAATTTACCAACTTAACTTACGTTTGTTATTATCTTTAAACTGTCTTTGAGTGTTTTAATTTTAAACCATTATTGATCTTCTGAATCTAAGGACTAGAAGATATTTTCTTACACTTTTAATGGCTGTTATGTCTACATAATATATGAAACAAGCATTAGATGTTAAACAAGGAGAATAGTTGCAGTTAAAATGTTACTGTGATTTTTCCCTAGGTAAAGAAGATAAGATTGTAATAGTGTCAGAATCTTTCATTCTTACAAGGTCAGTTGAATTCCCAGATGACCAGTGGACAGATCATACAGCATGAGATTTCTATATTATGAGATTGAAAGACCCAGGTTAAAAGCAAAGCTGAACCCTTTAGGGCAAAACAGCAATCTTCTTGAGAATTACTTCAGTACGAAGAGGAAGATTTTCTGCATCATTAAACAGGAGGGAAAGCTTCATGGCTCTTCTCTGGAGTATCTGAAGTCAAGGTCTTTTATTATATTGTAAGTATATGCACAGTAATACACAGCCAATAAAATGCATTCTTCTTGCTGGTACAGGGAAACATATGGTCTCAAACAACTCACAAAGAAAAATAAAAGACAGAAGCAGAAAAAACTCTTTACAGCATAAAAAAGAAATTACTGAGAGTAACTGGACACACTCCCCCCCTGCAACACAGGCAGGCTTTTAAGATGTCTAAAAAACATTGGCTATATTCTATTTCCCTGTTTTCTTCTTATGTGAAAGCTCTGCGTTCCTCTAGGAGAGAGAGAAAAAAAATAACAAGGGAGATGGGGAAACAGGGAGACTAGCAAAAGAAATCTGTAAGTTTTTAATTGGCTTGAAATGCAGTTCTTCAGTTGAGCATTATCCAGCACTTAGACTTAGTGAAGACTCTCATAGTCAAACCAAAGCCCAGAAATAAATTATGATTATGTTTTATATCAGGAATTAGGCTAGACATTATAGTTTGGTGTATGCTATAGAAACACAGATGTTAAAGACAAAAAATTAAGTCCTGGAGCAACCAAGAAAGAAAGAAAATTGTAAATAAGAAAGCAAAAGGGAATTATTGATGTACGAGAGTTTTAAAGGGTGACAAACCTGAAAAACTGATGTCTGGTACCAACATCTGAGTTAATGCACAGTGAAGCAAGGTGAAAACATACACTATTTGAAGATACCCAAGGAAACTCAGGGATTGGAAACATCACAAACGTATCAGCATAGTCCCAGGCTGTAAATGCTTGATCTTCTCATGTAGATTAATGAGTATTATATAGCTTGTGCACAACATCAACATTTAGCTTCTCCACAGGACTACATTGACTCAAGTGTATTGGTGCTCATCCAGCTCTGTTCATAAAACCAGAAGTGCCCAAAAGTCAAGGAGACTTGATATCCAGTGAGACTTAGAGTATCAGGATAAAATCCTGTAATGATGGGGGCTAAGAAACCTTGAGACCTTTAAACCCTGGAACTCATAGGAGGGGATGGAGACTGAAGATAACAAAATGCTACAGAATAAATGTAGAGAGAGAAGCAAGGGAGTGGTTCTCGTATAAAGGTGCAGCCTGATAACAGTCATCTCAGGTTTGACAGCAACCTTTGTGACAGGGGTTTTTGCACCCAGAAGTCAGATAAGACATCAGAAAACATCTTCAGTGCCAGATATCAGTCAGAAACAGTGATAACTATGACCTTATCAAACTGCAGGAAGTTATGTACCAGAAAAAATTTCTTTCTCAGAGCAGTGAACATGTCCACAGTGGATTAATAATTAGAGAACATTGTGTAATGTCTACCATTAGGTGGTCATTAAAGTAATTTATTGCTTTTTAAATGCATGATCCTTTTAGAGAAATTACTCCTCTCTCCTTCAGATGTGAATTTTCTGTCCTGTTCCTGAAGTTTCACCCCTGATAATACAAAATTTATATGTATCAGATATTGCAGCTTAAAATACCAAATCTTCCTTGGCTGCAGGGCTCATGAAAGAGACAGGTCAGTGATACCTTATTTATTTATTTATTTTAAAGGAGTTTCATCTCTTTCAAACAGTGGTATGAAAGTTATTCAATTTATAGGAAACATAGTATGTGCACTTAAGTACAGAAAACTATGTAATTAGCAGTCTTTACTACTAAAATGATGTAAGCATTTTAATAAAGTGAAAGTCTAGTGACTTTTATACAGACCACACCTCTAATTTAGTGAGAGTTTGATAAATTAAGATGTCAGCATTCTTTTCTAACCATTCTCTCTAAAACCACCCCATCTACATATTCTTTGTAACACACTTGTGCTGTATTATTCTGCCTGATAATGCTATATACCTGCTATTCTGTCACCAACAATATTAGAGTCTCAGAGTCCTGAAATGTTTATTTTTAAAAAACAATCAAAAGCTGTGTTTCATCTTTGTCTTATAAGGTCTCTTATAACACAGATGAAAACATCTGTGTTGTTTTTTTTTTAATTCAACCACCAGGGTTTTCTACTGGGTTTTTTTTTGTTGTTGTTGGTTTTGTTTGTTTGGTTTTTTTTGTTTGTTTTTTTTAACTGCTCCATCAACAGGCATTACACATCCTTTTTACACTAAAGACAAACCACTATACAATTTACAACCAAGGTTCTTCTAACTTGGTTCTGTTTGGTTTGTTTTTTTTCTTTATCAAATAACCTGGTGTCTGCTATGGGAGCTAATTTTCAGATAGATATCTCAAAACCTTACCTGTGTTTCATGCTTTCATAGCTAATATAGAACACACAAAACCAAATACATAAATGCAGTTAGTGAGCCTAAGCAAAAGGAGCTTCTTAAGAGAAGAGTAGTATTCTGTGGAAACAGTGCTGTGAGATTACAGGACACTTAGATTTAAAGCTGAGACAATCTCATGTATTAAAAGTCTGTCTGGATAATTTTGGAGTAGTTTTATATTTATTCTTTTAATTTTCCTCTCCCTTAGAAGTCTTAGTAATTGCTTTCATGGTAGCTAATACACTCATTTCCCTAGGCAAAGAGATCAGAAAATAATTTAAACTAGTTTCTACTCATGTTTTTAAAATCTTTGAAATATTTCTTTAAAATAGTTGTTGCTGATCTTGAACCACCTGTTCTGTATAAGACAAATCTGATTAGAATCAAATATCTGAGTGGGTTTTAATAAGGTGAACAATTTGAACATGGACTTCAATAAAACTTATAGCCACATGAGAAGATAAATATTGTTCACACAATGTTTAAATTGGGTGGGGATGATGGGAGCCAAGGACAGGTTGTCTTGGCAGAGAAACTAAGAGACTAGAAGACTCCTACAAGTGTAGTTACTCAAATACTGGTTTTGAGCTTGAATTTATTTAGAATTCATGAAATAAAACAAAAGAGCAGTCCTGTGCTAGCAGAAACTGCTACTAACACAAGATTGGGATACATAATGCACACAAGCATAAGGAAGTAATAAGTTTTGTATGGCCTTGGAAATTGTAGGAATGGGGTAGAAGATCATGCATTTAGGAACCAACAATAAGAAGTTTGGTTGTAAACCAGGAGCTCATGATCTGGGAGGCTCCAGAGGAAAAGAAAATTTTTATATATTAATTACTTGGTCATGTAAATGACTGAACAGCTGATGAAATGTGCCTGTTAAAACATCAAATGTGATCAGGTAAGATTTTCCTAGCAGAGAGGAAGAAGCAAAAATGCTTCTGCACCAGAGAAATATAATGTATAGTATTATGTACTTCACTGAAGTGGAGAATGGAGAATTAAAAATTCATCCACTCCTAAGCTGCTGTCAATATAATTTTCTATTTGGGCTGAGCTATGAAGTGAATCAATGGAATGACTTTCTGTGATCCTAACATTGGCACTACTGGAAGCACCTGTCCTGTCTATTCACTCATAAAAACCGGCATTGTGTTTACAGTTTTGCAGGTGACTGGAAAATAAAGACATCTGCACATTTTTTATTAAATAATACCTATGGTAGGCACAATATTCCTCTTAAATCCTTCCTTGATATTGGATTTATTCAATTTCTTTCTGGTAGTGATCGTGTTTTGACCGGTAAATAGGGCACTTCCCTGGCTTGCAAGGACATGTATACAGCTGTAATGATCTGAGCTCTCCAAGATCAAAGTGGTAAAGCCACAGGAGACAGCAGCATTGCTCAGATCTTAGAGCAAACAGCTTGGGTGTCTCTGCACTGGCCCTCCAGCCCGTCTAGCTCTGATCTACGTGCAGGCATTCTGGCTATTTCTTCAAATGTGGCAGGACATTTACCAATTAGGATTTGCAAACACCAAAATCCCTCTGCAAGTTAGCCCCAAGTATTTATTGGTTTACTATGCTCTGAGTAAACTTCTTGAGGAACTTGGATGCCTTCAGGTTATCATTGGTTCTAGTAGAGGAGATAAATGGCCTGAGGGATAACAGACAATCTGTGTTAAGAAAAACTGCTAAAGGTGGAGGATAAAGACCAAAATATGTTTGTTTGATATCACAGAGTCCAATACAAGTCTCACTGAGTGATATTAAGAATAAATAATGAAATTACAATTTTCTCTTCTTCAATACATTTTTCAAATATTATTAAAAATAACAAACCACCACTTTGGGACTGTCTCCTGAGTTCCTTCCAATGAGAGGTCCACTCTCCACAAAGGGTGCTAGCAAATTTTCCCCCTCTGGGAAGTACTGTCTGCCCAAAATGATGCTGGAAAATCACTCAGCCAAGTCATTTACCTGAGGAGATGTTGAGATGGACAGATGTTAAAGTACCTTTTCAGAATCTGAATTACAGTTCTTGGATGGCTGGTCTGTCTGGGATAAAATCTGTGCTCCAACTAGTCATCAAACAGTCCTGTATTTTGGGTTTTTTGAAAGCAAAATAAATGGTTGGAGGGGCAGACTGATATAATCTCAGTATGTCTTTAATGCTGAACTTTTGTATATTGCAAGGAATGAAATCAAATTATCATTTAAAGTATAAAAAGATACACATCTTTAGCGTAACATGGGTAGGTGGAAGTAATTTCATCTTGTTTTGAGGGTAAAATCTTTCATCCTGTTGAAAATAAGTCATTGTACCAGCATTTCATGTCTCAGTAGAACTCTGTTTTTGTTTAGTTGAATACACTTCTAAAAAGATATTTTTTCATGGATCATTGATTTCTATTTCCCTTCCTTTTGACTCTACATCATGAAGGAAAATATTATCTAGAACAACATTGTTTTGATTTAGGAGCCTTTTGGCACAATTTTTTGAGCATGAAAAATTATTTTCCTTTTCTTTCTATTAACTTTCCCCCTTGTCACAGAAAGGATCTTAAAAATCTGTCTGACTCATGTTGTCATGCTGCTTCCAAGAGCTGAGATCCTGTCTTCCTCAAACCTGCAGCACGATAGCATTTCCTGCCTCGGATGAAATCTAACAAAGATGTAGATGTCTTTGCCAACAAACACAGTGAACTTTGAAATATGACATTTCCAGAGGACAAATCAGAATCAGCAAAGTTAGATTGCTTATGCCTAGAATTCCATTGGAAGGAGTCTGGAGGGCTTTTCCCAACTTCTGTGCACAGATGAGTTGCTGTGTTACACTAAAGGCAATCTATTCACATCCCTGGAAGATGTTTTTAGGAGAGGCAAAAACAGGTTGAAGGAGGCAGGTAGGTGTTTGAAATAACCAGTGAGAACCTTGGCACTCTGTGGGGATATTAAATCTATTAATTTCCTTTTAAGATATTTGGTTAGTAAAATCAAATTACTTAACACATAGAGAAATCAATTTCCTACAGTTTGCTTCACCATGTGCTATGACAATAAAAAATTCCCTTCCCTAGTACCTGATACATGCCTATGAAAACACTTAGATTATAACCCAATTTACTTCCATGAAAAAAGGATAAAATCCTAGATGTTTCTGCAAACAATGATTATTTCAGTCTTTCTATGGCCAGAGACTTTTCTCATTTCCAGAAATCCTAGGTATAATTTTACATCCCCAGTGAGAAAGCTGTGACTGTGCTTAGGAGATACACAGAACCCAGCTGGGAATGGGAGAAGGAAAGTAAATGTACAAATGATAAGAGTTTTTAATTTAAACTTTCATAAAAACTTTAAATTGTAGAAAAACAAGTGTTAATATTAGACCTTAAACTTTCACCAATATTGCACCTTCTTTGTCAGACTAATGTCAACTGTTAAAATTAATCTTGGGGAAATAAATCAGTGTGCAGAAGGTGGAGGTAGTAATCGAAGGCCAGGATGTATTCATTTGTTCTATATTCAGTAATTAGATAAGTATGCATTAGTAATGATCACATTGGTCATGCTTTTTACCAGTAATATATATAAAATGAATGGTTAGATCTGTATGTCTGCATCTATAACTATCAGAAAAGTTGATTTGTTCATCATTGACCTACAGCTGTTAGACTGCATTAGCAACACAAGAGCATTTTTTCATTTTCTTATGCTAATGAAAGCTTTAGAAAGGGAAATGCAGAACAATGAGAAACATCACAGGAAATGTGATGTATGCAAATATGATTACTTAGATTGGAATCTGGCCAGACAACATAAGCCCATACACACAAATACAGTCACAACTCTATCCAAAGAACAATAACTGAATTTTGAACAAATGATAGCTACAGATGAGTTTTTGAAGCTCTGACTAACCATCCAGGCTTTATTCTCGAAGTTTGTAATTTTGTCTAAAACTCTGACTTGATTTATAACCTGTTTATATATTCATAGCCCTTCATTAACTGATGTGCAATTTGCTATTACATTCGTAAGCCTTTTCCAACATTGATTTACTCTGCAGGAAAGCAGTGATTGAACAGAGTTAAACCAAACTACAGTTGAATGATGTTGGACAAATGCCACCCCAGTGAATTCTGCAAACAAAGAACTGAACCTTTCAAGGTAATAACTTGTAGTGGGTAAGGGCTGATTCCTTCAGAGCTACCATTTGGTGTGTCCAGTTTTTGGGTCCTCAGTATAAGAGATAGATGGATATACTGGAGGGTCCAACAAAGGGTCAGAAAGATGATTAAGGTACTAGAGCACCTCACATATGAGGAAAGGTTGAGAGGGACTGTTCAGTGGAGAGGAGAGGAGAGGAGAGGAGAGGAGAAAAGAGAAGAGAAGAGAAGAGAAGAGAAGAGAAGAGAAGAGAAGAAGAGAGAAAGTTCAAGGGGGACCTTTATTAGTGGAAATAAGTACCTGAAGGAAAGGTGCAAAGAAGAGGGAGCCCAGCTCTTTTCAGTGGTGCCCAGTGACAGGTCCAGAGGCAACAGGAACAAACTGAAACACAGGAGGTTCCCTCTAAACATCAGAAACCACTTTTTTACTCTGAGGGAGATTAAAGACTGGCACAGCTTGTCCAGGGAGGTTGTGGAGTTTCCTTTCTTGGAGAAGAAAACTATCTGAACATAGTCCTGAGCAACTGGTTTTAGGTATCCCTGTTTGAGGGAGGGGATTGGACATGGTGACCTCCAGAGGTGCCTTCTAACCTCTACTTTTCTGTGATTCTGTGGTTGGTGTCCTAAAACAGGTTAAAACAAAAAATAAATTGTAATAATACTGGAATAGTTCATGCAGAATGTGTAAGAGCAGAGCTTCCTTCACAGGTCAGATGATATGATACTGAGTTTTACTAAGGAAAGCTATAAACAGACTCATAGCAAAGTCAGAAAAAAGAAGAGCATGAAACTGAGTCACAAATGAGGACAAACTATAGAAGAGATAAGTTCCTGGATCCTTTCACTGAGCTAGCTTCTGGCACAGGACCAGACTAAACTGTTTTCATGTCTTAGATGCCAAAATAAGTTTAGTACTCATCTCTGCAACCTTGATGCTTGAGATAGGCACAGTATGTATCTTCAAATTATATATATAAGAATAACAGGCTCCAGAAAGCAGTCATTTCCAATTACCTGTCAGCTGAGGAGCCTACATTCACACACCTTACATACATCAGCAGAACCTCAGGGCCAACAAAACAGAGTTTTCTTTCAAAGCAGACATGCTGGTGTTATACCTCCCTTGTTTATTACAAAATAATGATCTGATCATTACCTAGAAAGTTAAAAACTTAGATGTATCACCATCCTTAACTTGAGTGGCTCCATGACCATTTCTTTCACAACCTACCAGAGGTGTCTGTCAAGACCAGTCTGAATGAACGCACTTCTCAAATCTTCTGCTGAAACCTAGGCCATTGTGTGAAGAATTCAAAGAAAATGACAAATGGAAAATTACAGCAAGGGTGGGATTCAGTTTATGTGTCCATGATGTAGGTATGTCCATGTGTATAAAGTTGCTACATCAATGGAGCCCATGAAGTTTAGCAGCTGATCACCCGTATGTACCTGCTTTAACCGTATAACTCTGCACAGCAACTGAATCTCTCCTGAATTTAATGAGATTCAAGATCCAAGTATTTAATTCTCCTCACAAGATTTTTATTTTCAGACCTTCTTCTGAACTGAAAGCATGACTGGGCAAAACTTCATACATATGCAAATTCTCATGGTTGGCAGTGGAGCTACACAGATGCTTTTATTCATGGTTTATAGGATTGCGAAGAGAAAGGGGGGAAAGGCTATCTAGACACTAGGAAAATCACAGAATAAGCACACAAGAATAATTACAAGAGTATAATATTTATATGACTTCTGAGGGAGGGCAGCTGGTACAGATTAGTCCTCCTGCACAATTATCTGAGTGCAGAGAAAATTTCAGTGAATGGTTTTGACTCACTGTTCTACAATTCCACTAAGAAATGGGGCTTCAGCAGGGATCTGAAGGAAAGGTAGGGAGTACCTGTCATGTGGAAGGGAAATTTTATATGAAAAAATGGGATGAAAAAAGGTGAAGGGGATGACAGACAGCAAACTGGATAATCAGAGTGATGTTACCAATTGTGAATAGTCCTTGCATAATTGTTTCAGTTTCCTTGACAGAAAGGCATTTCTTCTTCTACTGCAGTGAACAACAAAACCTGACAACTTTTTCAGTTTTGAGAAAATAAAAAATAATAATTAAAAAAAATAGTGGATGTTCAGTCCAAGAGACAGAAGCTGCAGGGAATATTAGGTTCTCTAACCACTCAGGGATTGAAATTGTTGCTCACCTTTTTGGTTAATACCAGCTGAAGTGCATGACAAACAATAGCTGGCTGTTAGTATTGAGCTGTTCCATGAGGTAACACAGCAGGAAAAGTAGCCTGGTTTATCAAGAAGATAAACTGAAATTAGAGGCAGAGAGTTAGAGTGCAAAGCAGGAGTTTGAAGCACAGGTAGGTAGCATTGCCTGGTAACAGCATAACATGCTAACTCTAATGCATTGTCCAAGTAATTAATAGTTGCATTGATTCTAAGGCTAGAGAGGGTTATTTTACCCTTGATACAAAACATCATTTACAAAATATCCCAGAAAGATGTTAAGCCTTAATTTGAAGGCATCGGGGAAGGGAACCAATCACTGTCCTTAGATTTTGTTTCAGCTGGTAAACCTGTTACTGCACTTTTTAAAATGAGTCTGCCACTTCTCAGGAGGATCACTGTCATTTTCAATGCCTTTCATTTCTAGGTGAAGTGTTCTTATTGCCTGAAGGTTTTTTCCTCATCAAATATTGATTTAATAGAAGAAATACAACTTACAGTCTCTTTTCTAACACCTGATATGTGATTATTTCTGTAGGGTGCCATTTAGATCTTCATTCTGCCTTTCTCCAATTTTGCAAATCTCTTTTCTGGTATTATGAAACTACATCCGTGTGTGGTATTCTGGTGTCAGCTTAACAATGCAGTGGTAGAATCTCACCAATATTCTTGTTACTTTTCTCTACATACATCAAAGGACCTACATTTTTCCAAAAGTGTCACACCTGGCTGTGCCTACAATGAGTTCCATGGTGCAAGCCTCTTTCACTAGTAGACCAGAAGATAGAACTGTAATGAAGCACACCCTGGTTCTCACCCTGGGGGTATATGTGTTTCTTCTAGAAGGAATCATAACAGGCATGGAATTTAAAGATACCTAAGTTTTAGAAAACCTCACGTTTGAGATGTGAGCAAGGCATGTTTCCCAGGACAAGGACTTCTAATACCATAAAACCAAGATTGTAGGGTCATAACATTCCATAAAACCAAGGTAATTTTAATTGCCTCCTTTTAGCTTGACTTTGGTTTCAGAGTATGAACATTTCTTAAAAGAAATGAAACAGAAGACAGACACATCAGGCCCTCAGAGTGACCTTCTGGATACTGATTATTGTGGTAGATACCATGAAGAAATGAAGCCATTTTCTGTTGGGGGACTGGCAAGAAACAAAACATCTAGAGTGGGACTCATCTTACCTAACTACCTCTGTATCTGAGCTAGGCTCTTTTTCAAGTCAGTAGAAAAAAGTGAAACTTTTAATGTGCAATTAATCTAACCTGTCTTAAATATTTATTTTATTATGAGATTATTATACTTGAAAATCTCCTTCCACTTACTACAAAGAAAGCCAAGGTTAGGTAACTCAAATGTAAACTTCAAGATTTAGACAGATGAGTCCTTCTGCAAGTAATTGACCCTGACCAACTTTCTTAAGTTTTTCATCACCTTGAGGGCATGCAATTATATTTTAGGAGGAAAGGAAAATGAAAGTGAAAGATCATAGTAGGAGGTGTTAAATTCTGGCACCCCTTGAAGTATGATGCCTTTGAAATTTATTTCTTTCTCTGTTCTGGCTTGGAAAAAAAAATGTATACATGTTATGCCTCTAAAAAGTGTAAAATATGTAACTTTTCTACTTTATCATTTTGAGGGAAGAGAAAGAGTGGCAATGATGCTAACGTCCTTCACTGAAAGTTGTTTGATTTTATATTTTACATGTTCTATAATCCATGACTCCATCCCCAGCTCACTCTAAGCTCCTAGGAACCATTCTTTAATGCATGTTGTGTGTTCAGCAGAAGCTGGAACAAGGGTTGATAATTTATTTGATCAAGAATACAAGATACGTGTTGAGCCCTCCACTTAAATAACTGTGCTCCTAACAGGCAGAGGAAAATTAAGCCTTTGTGGAGAAAGTACTCTTTCTACAAATATTAAAATTCTTTTGAACCAGGAGTAGCCAATTAGATGTATGTCTTGAAAGATTACCTGGTACAAGTATTCTCATGCTTGATCAGAGTCAAGCAACAATACAAACACTGGAAAGGATCCTACATTATTTAAATGTGTTCCCTAGCAACTGTTCAAATACTTTTTCCCCACAGCATACTAAATGGAAGATAAAAAAATGTATAAACCAATAGTGGCTATTTTTTGGAGTTTGTTAAAGTCAGAAATAACTCACTTCCAGAGCGTTAGAACAAATGAATAAGACACATGTTTTGTAATACGCTCCTTACATTTTAGACTAAGGTTTGTTCATTGCAATCTATTTCTTGGTTCCTACAAACATGATGACACAAGCACAACAGTCAGAACACTCAGATCTTTGTAAACTGGCACTACATCTGGACCACTACAAAATGCATGCGCTTTTTAATTAAAAAAATTCACAGTCCCAATTTTTTGTGATGTTTATAGGTATTACCATTTAGCTTGAGCCCTTTCTTCAGGTTTAGGTGATCTATATTTATCTCTCAGGATTTAGAACCATAGAATAATAGAATGGTTTGGGTTGGAAGGGACCTCTAAAGATCACCTTGTCCAACTCACCTGCCATGGGCAGGAGCACCTTCCTCTAGACCAAGTTGCCCAAAGATGTCCTTGAATGTTTCTAATGATGAGACACTCACAGGTACTCTGAGCAACCTTTTCCAGTGTCTCACTACACACGTTGTAAAAAATGTCATCCTTAAGTCCAATCTAAATCTACCCTCTTTCAGTTTACAGAATTACAGAATCACTGAGGCTTGAAAAGACCTTTAAGATCATCAAGTCCAGCCTATGACCTAACACCACCACATCAGATAGACCATGGCACTAAGTGCCACATCCAGCCTTTCCTTGAACACATCCAGGGACGGTGCCTCCACCACTTCCCTGGGAAGTCCATTCCAATGGTTTAAAACCATTGCAGTTTGTCCTGTCACTACAGGACCTGGTAGAAAGTCTCTCTCTGCCATTTTTGTAAGCCCCTGCTGTGTTTTTACCACTAAAGACTATGCAGCCACTCACTTATCCTCCCCCACCACAGTGGATAGGGGAGAGAATTAGAGGGATAAGGGTAAGGGGACTCTTAGATTGAACTAAAACCAATTTTTCAAGTTAAATAAAATAAGAATAATAACAACAATAATAATACTAATATTAGAGTATAAAAATGAGTGAGGCACCATGAAATTGCTCACCACTCACTGACCAAGGCTCAGACTATTCCCAGCTAGTGATCCCAGAGGAGAGAGATCCCAAATCCACAATACCAGGAGAGCAAGAGAGCAACTTTCTGGCCAACACCCATGTGTATATGGATTATGATGTTGCATTATATAGAATATTCTATTGGTCAGTTTGGATCTGTTGTTCTGATGATGCACTCTCCTAGCTTTTTGTGCGCCTGCACAGTAGCAAAACTTGGCAAGTTGAAGAGTGCTTGATTTCTTAGCAACAATTAAAAACATCACAGAATCACAGAATTGTCATGGTTGGAAAGGACCTCTGAGATCACCAAGACCACCAACCATCAACGCACACCAAAAAACACCCCAAACAAACATAACCAACTAAACACACCCCACCAGAAAACACCCACAAAAAATACCCCCTACAAAATCAGCCACCAGATCATGCCCTCAAGTGCCACATCTACATGTTTCTGGAACACCTCCAGGGATGGTGACTCAACCACCTCCCTGGGCAGCCTGTTCCAGTGCCTGACCACTCTTTCAATATAGAAAGTCTTCCTAATGTCTGATCTAATGTCAGACCTCTTCTGCTGCAACTTCAGGCCATATCCTCTGGTCCTGTCATTATTCACTCGGGAGAAGTGGCCAACACCCACATCCCTACAACCTCCTTTTGGGTAGCTGTAGAAGGCACTGAGGACTCCCCTTGGCCTCCTCTTCTCCAAACCAAACATCTCGAGTTCCCTCAGCTGTCCCTCATATGATTTGTTTTCCAGACCCTTCACCAGCTTGGTAGCTCTCCTCTGGACACACTTCAGCACCTCAATGTCCTTCTTACAGAGTGGGGCTCAGAACTGCACACAGTGCTCGAGGTGAGGCCTCACCAGTGCCTCCCTTTCATAAAGCCATGCTGACTGGTTCTGATCTCCTGGCTGCCCCATACTTGCCATGTGACCTTACTCAAGATGAGCCTCTCCATCATCTTTCCCAGTACCAAGACCAGACTGACAGGCCTGTAGTTCCCTGGATCCTACTTCCAGTCCTTCTTGTAGATGGGCATAACATTAGCCAGCTTCCTGTCATCTGGGACCTCCCCTGTTGACCAGGATGTTGCTAAATGATGAAGAGAGGCTTAGCAAGCTCCCTCAACAGCTCACTCAGGACTCTAGGGTGGATCCCATCAAGGACCATAGACTTGCATGTGTCTAGGTACAGAAGCAGATGATTTACTACTAGTAAGGGATGGAGACTCTCCTCTGTCTTTTTTTTATTGTTGATGTATATACAAAACCTTTTTTTGTTGTTCTGTATGTCAGTGGCCAAGTTGAGCTCCAGCTGGGCTTTTGCCTTCCTAATTTTCTCTCTGTGTGACTTAACAAGATCTCTGTACTCCTCTTGAGTTGCCTGTGCCTTCTTCCAAGGGCAGCAAACCCTCCTTTCAAAATTCTTCTCATACCAAATCCCAATCCCATACTTAAGCCAAACCATAGAGCTAGTTCAGCTACTAAGAAGAAAATTACCACTATCTCATTTGAAACTTGGACAGCTGAAACCAGAGTAGCTCCCTTTATGTATTGAAAGGCCACCAAAAGGTGCCCTCAGAGCCTTCTCTTCTCTAGGCTAACTCATCTCAACTCTGTCAAACTTTCTTCAGAGAAGAGGTGCTCCAGCCCTCTGATCACTCTTGTGGCCTTCCTCTAGACCTGCTTGAACATGTCCATGTCTTTCTTGTACTGGGGACTCCAGAGTTGGATGCAGTACTCCAGGTGGGGTCTCACAAATGCAATGGGGAGGGGGAGAATCAACTGTTTCAACTTGCTGGTCACACTACGTTTTATGAAGCCCTGGACACAGTTGGGTTTCTGGGCTGAAAACACACATTACTTTTTCAATTTTTCATCCACCGGTACCACCAAATACTTCTCCACAGTCCTTCTCTCAATCCCTTCATACCCCAGTCTTTAGTGATCCTGGCGTTTGCCCCAAACCAGGTGTAGGACCTGGCATGTGGCCTTGTTGAACTTTATGAGGTTTGCAAGCCTATCAAGGTCCCTCTTGATGGCATCCTGTCCCTCTAATGAGTCAACTGTCCAACTCAGCTTGGCACCATCTGCGAACTTGCTGGGGGTATGCTCAATCCTAATATGTCAATCCTAATATGTCCTAATGAAGATGTTAAATAGCATTCATCCCAGTACTGTCCTTTAAGGAACACCACTTGCTGCTGGTTTCCATTTGGGCATTGAGCCATAGACTGTAGTGTTTTGGACATGGCTATACAGACATAAAAATGTTCATATTCCTCAGGTGGTCTTGACTCTTACCTTCTTCTACAGTGGGAAGGACCTCATTCCCCAGGACCTGTCTTGAGTTTCAAGGGCATGAGAGGTGTTGGGGAAGCAGGGAAAGGAGCAGCTCCAGGCACATGTCTAAGGGCAAGGAGGAAGTTGCTACCTGAACACTAGCACTTGGGAGAACTTGTTGTTTTTTCAGCCTCAGAATGTTTTGTTTGCTTGGAATTTTTGTTGCTGTTGTTGCTTGATTGGTTTTGGTTTTTGTTCTTTTGTTTTGTATTGGTTTGATTTGTTTTGATTTAACTTGTTCTGTTTTTTTGTTGTTTTGTTGTTGTTTTTTTCCCTAGGGTGTGTTGTTTTTTAAAATGAGAGGACTTATGGACACAATGTCCCACCATCCCAGCATGCTCCTCATTCCCAGGCAACAGACACAATGGGGAGCCAGCAGTCCCCACCAACGCGGTACTCCTTCCTTGCCTGCACAACCAGCCTGGCAGCACCAGGACCAGGGTGGCTGCAGAGACTTGCTCCTTGGCTTCCTGAGCAAAAGCTTCCTGTAGTTCTCTCCATCTGCCTTGCATGCTCATTAGCTGGTTGCATTTATGCAGACTGAAATTTTAATTGTTCTTTTTTACATTTGATGTAGTTGCCTTTATCTCATCATTAATTTTTCATATTTTATGCTTGATGTAGTTGCCTTTATCTCATCTTTGCCTTTATCTCATCTTACTTTTAATATTATCTCCTAGCATTTCATTTCCAATATTTTAATTTTTGTATTTAATGTTTAATGTAGTTGCCTTATTTCATTGTTGCTTTCATCTCATCATTAATTTCTATGTAGGACACTTCTGCTGGCCAAAGCACGATGAAGACACGATTAATGGGTTAGCAGGTGTTACAAATCGTGTGACTCATTATTACCTACCCTTTAAGTAACTTATATGCACACAGTTTCCTTGCAAAATTTATACTGCTTGGCTGCCACTTGTGAGATCCATGTGACATTTCAAAGCCAGAGAATAAGGGAAGAGTTCACTTGTGATGGATAGCTTTAGATATTTGACAGACTCAGCAAAAGTGGTGATTCTATTAAATTTTAGCATTGAGAACAGATTGGATGACGGAAGACCAGAATTCACATCAAGAGCACAGAGGTAATCAAGAAGATCAGTCAACATTCCCACTTTCCTTCAGCAGCAAAATAGTAAGACTTGTGATTAGAGATAAAGTTGTGAGCTGAAGAAACAGTGGTGGGTTCAACTGAAGTTACTAATTCATTCATGTCCAACTTGAACTCAGCAGTTCATGCATTAATTCTGAAAGTAGAGGTTTTAAGGACAACAATCCACCAAAGGTGAAATCAATTAAACATAGCACCTTTGGACCCAGTGAACCTGGATGAACCCTAGGAATACAAGACCTATTCACCAAGACCAGGTGTGCAGGAGACATTCTTGCTTGCTCATATTGGAAAGGAATGAAGAATAATTCTTACATTCAGCACAACAAGTTGGCTGCAAACTATGCAAACATCCAACACCTGATACGTGGATGGAACATGTGCAATAGCCCTCAAACTCCTTGCCCAGTTCTATGAGAACCTAGCAAAGAAGTACAGGAGTGTGCATCCAGTGCCCTACACCCTTCTGCCAGAAAAACAGCTCACGATGTATGAGTGGTTGTTTGAGTTTATTAAAACACCAGTGCTTAACATACAACTACAGTCCATTCACCGTAACTACAAAATGGCCATCATGAATGCCATTAGGGAATTCTTCCCTGTGGGAACAGTCCATCTCTCCCCCCACATAAGACTAAATAAAATACCTATCAAACCAGCAAAGCAAAAGCGGCATCTTTTTGCTGATTTAGCCAAGGATGGACTGGAACAAGCCCCTTGCTCTACCAGGTAACTCCACAATAAGAGAAGAGCACAAGGGTTATGATAACTGGCAGAAAAATGGACAATAGGTTAAAAACTGTCTCTGTGACAGAGCACGTACCCTGCCAGTGCTAACTGGCTAATTGGAGCAGTGGTACTTTACTTGAACAGTGATTTCTGATCTGTAGAAGAGGGCAAGTTCTGCAGGCCCAGGGCTCTGCCTGCCTGGGAGGACACCCTGCTGCAGCACCAGAAGCCATGGGAACGCTGCCAGGAGGAGCCTACGAAGGGGCACCTGTACCTGCTCCATGGGGCACTGGCCCGCTCCCGAGGGATTGTTGCCCACTGGAACCTGCTTGGCTGGATCCTGCCTGGCTGGAGCTGCCCGAGACTGACACCAGAGCCAAACCAACCCGGAGCCTGCAGCTGCCTGCCCGGTCAGTTGGGCTCAGCTCCTGCCTTTTCACTCCATTGATTCCACCCCTCTCCCTTGGAGTGTACATTTAATAAGACCTTAGTACCTTTGAATTATTTTCCTGCCTGTCTACCTCTCCTGAACGTTGGTCCCTCAGTTTGTATTAACCCTTAATAAACTGGTTGATTTGTAAACTAAGCATTGGTCTCAGTAACAATCTGTGAATGTGGGGTATTCTGTTTGTGAGGAGGGGTGTTCTAAAATACTCTAAGATACAGTCCCGCACCAGCTGCTCCTCTGTGAGAGGCAAACACCAGGTGTGATCTCTTGGTTCCACTCACAAAGCCCCTCACCCTGAGGGGGGGAGTCGCAGAAGCACCTGACAACTGGTAGTCCCTGGCATCAGCTCATGATATTCCCAGAAGCATCTCTAAAAGGCTGGTTGTTCTACCTGCTTCAGAATATGTGGAAGCATTGAGTGTCAACAGGTGTCATTCAAGAATTGAACACAAACACTGACTTTCCCCATAAGGCCAGAACAATTGTGGCATTAGCATTCCTGTCTATCTCCAACTAGGGGGAGGGAATATGTTGCTACTCTGGAGGAATATCTTCCTGAGGAGCTTCAATCTGTTCTCAACTAGTTTGAGGACAGCTACATCAGTTGTCTGGGTAGGAGAGGACATGGCAGACAAGCTCCTCCGTTTCCACCACCCACAGAGAGAACACAGTGCACCAAGGGCAGCAGTGACAACTGTTCTGAAGCTGTGCATCATCGCCTCTGAGAAGAACTGGGAATGATCCACCTGACCCTCTGGAATTTCACTGATGGCCTGCAAAAGGTGCAGAAAGACAGAGACACCTATTATGAACAGTTAATTTTGGGCCACAGTCTTCTAGACAAATTGAAGCAATACCTCAAAGAAGATGAGCATTTCAAAGATTATGTTCAATTATGGCAGTAGAAGCCCCATAGAATACTTGCATGACATATCTCACAATTATCAATCAATTTACTAATATATTTTTTGATGTCTTACTATGTCATTTTTTTAACATTTCAAATTTCACCATGTATGCTTGAGTAGAAAGGTGTACAGCTCTGTGAGCTGGGTTAGCTGTGATGAATTTTCCTAGACCCACAATATTAAAAGCAATGATGAGATAAATGCAATGATGAAATAAAGACAACTATATCCAACACAAAACTCAAAACAAATTTAAATTTTGGCCAGTATAAACACTGGTTATTAACACATGAGTAAGATGCAGGGTGGGTGGGGGGAACTACAGGATGGTTTTGCTCAGGAAGTTGAGGAGCAAGTTGTGGATTTGTCCTGCATAGAGCTGTCTGCATTGAGTTGCCTTGTCTGCCTTACTGTATATGAAAGTCTAGTGCTTGTTAGTGGCTACTTTTTGCTTTTGGTGCTTGCTAGACCTCTGTACTGCTTCACATCTTACCCTGCTGTGCCTGGGAATGTTTTGATACAGTAATGGTGATGTACCAGGGCTGGAAAAGGGCCAGAACATTTGTACTGGACAGGCTGGAACTCCATTGTGAACTTGAGATGAAGACTGTGAGCTGTGGATGAGTTCATCTGGAAGCACCCCGAAGTGCCTGTGACCATGGATGAGCCCATGGTCAAGCAGTTACATCTGGAAGCATCTGTTGCCATGGTTATATCTGTGCCACAGTAGATATTCCTCTGAAGGGATTGTGGCCCAAGAATAAGTTTGTTGTGCTGTTTAGCACCTGGGTTTAGAAATTATCCTTGACACATGCACTTCAGGAGTCTCCTAGACTGCTAACAGCTTGCTGTGCTTCTTCTACAGTGTATTTCAGATGTCCAGATAAAGTCCTCCAGAAGGATCAGAGGCTGTGAGTGTGATGCTCCCCGTATCTGAAGTAAGCACACAGCATCGACAGGCTCCCCTTCATTGGGTGGCCTATAGTCAACACCAGCCACGAGGTTACCCTTGTTGACTTGGCCTCTAATTTTCACCTATAAACTCTCAATTTGTTAATTCCTGTTTCTCAAAGAGATCTGTGCAGTCAATCCATTCTTCTACACAGAGGACAACACCCCTGCTCCTCCTTCCTTAACCGTCCTTTCTGACTAATTCTTAGCCTGCAATCTGGCAATGTCTCATGTGAAAATTCCATTTCCACTTTGCCATGGGTAAAGACTACACTCCTCAATGTATATCCAGAACTTAGGTAAACACTTGTACAGGAAGCATTAGTTAAATGGGATCTGTACAATCCGATTTTCAGGTAAACTAATGCACAAAACAAAACTGTGTCCCTCTAACCATATCCCACCCCAGAGTCACTTGAGAAGATCACTTCATACAGGCATTCCTCTCCATGCATGTAAAAATCCCAGAGGAAAAAAAAAACTCCAATAAGTTCATGGGATGATACAGCCTTTTCTCCGGCTCAAGGATAAAGCAACTATACTTAGTCTAAATATACACTTGAAATCGAGCAAACAAAATATTGCTAAGCAAATTCACTAAAGTCTTCATGCATGCAGGTGTTACAAGTCGGGGATTGTTTTGCTGCCTTATTAAAGAGGAGCCCCACTGTGTAATCATTGATTTTGATATATGCTCTTGCAGCAGAAACCAAAGCTTTCTATTTCCTGCACTGTGCAAACATGCCTGTTCAGAATAGTTTTGAATTTCACACATTTCAAGTTGTTTTGTTAAGCAATCTAACAAATACTCACTATAAAATTTGGATGTGTAGACTGTTTGATAGCATGCTGCCTCAGGAGTTAATTTGGTTGCTGGATTCTATATCCCCAGGCTACTTGGTAGCAGAAATGGCTTCTCCATTGGAATGAAATTGAAAAATTGATCTTCTTTATTCTTGTATATATTCATGATTCAGAGCACTCAATAAGCTGCATTACATTTGAATGTCTGTTATGATACTGTGCTCTCTAAAGAATATTAGGCTCTGTTTTCTGACAGTAGTGATAGTCTAACTTGTTTACTGAGACCCGTTTTACTGGTATAAAGTGTTTTCTTAGAGAAGAAAACAGAAGGACTTAAGCAGCACCTACTTCCAAAGTATTTTTGAGCTTGGTGAAGCTGCTCTGCTTGGTGCATGATGAGGAGAGGGCTGGCAGAAAAGAGTTTCTGGATGTGCACCTGTTTCCATCTTTGTGACTGAGGACTGAGCCTTGTGCCGTTGCAGAAAGTTATTTTCAGAGATTCCAGCAAATAAAGCAGTTTGAAGCCCTGTGGGTTTTCTGATGTAAAACAAGTCATTTATTTGGCTTTCCCCGTTTCTTTTCTGCAGAAAATATGTCTCCGCTTTCATCAGCCTGCTGAAATCAATCTGAGACAAACTGTTCAACAGCATATGGCTCTGTTCAGGCACTTCAAAAACCTCCAGCTCCAGCAGCTCTTGGACCACCCGCTCTGCAGGGTGTGAAAGATGGAGCTGGCACTCAGCAACAAACTGCATGCACTGAACCAGTGCTTCAGCCCTCAGTTTGGAAAATATAAAGCCAAATGCCAACGTTACCATTAACAGCTGTGACCCAGCTGAAGCCAGGGGTCATCTTGTAAGGACAAGGCTTCTCCTTGGATAAAGCTCACCAAAGAAAATTTTTCCAGCATCTTGCTGACTCTCACAGCTTGATGGAAAACTGCTCCTGTGTTTTCCATAGTCATGGTTGCAGGCTCCCAAAGGATTTGCCCTTTGTTTTTCACTTTGTTGTTATTCAGTCTCTTTTTGGAAACAAGAACATGCTTAAATGAGTTTAATTAGTCTGGACTCACTCGAAAAATGAGGCAATATTGCAAAAGTAAAGAGAACATGTTTACTCTTGCAAAGCAAAGGGGGGAGTCTTAATTAACAGATTATAAACTCCCCTAAAAGTCTGAAAAGCTGTATCTAATAAATTGCAAAATTACACTATACTTAGGAAGAAGGTTCCTAAGGTTTTAGAGTCTCAGGCATGTAAGGAACACTTTCTAGGATGAGAAATGACAATTATCTTCTAGCCTCACCCTGGGGAGCTCATATAATTGCAGTGTTTCCTGAGCATATTTCTTCTCCCACCTTCTGCTTACCATAAAATCTCTTTCTGTCCTTTTTTATAAAACTTCCCTTTTGGTTATTTTAGCCAATTCAAAATCAGTTTGTGGGGTGAGGTCACATTCAGTTGCTGAACTAATTCTTTTCTGTATCCTTTTTCTTGACACCAAATGCACTGTGAGACCATTCAGGCCCCTCGTGTTCCTTCACAGTAAATACTGAAGCGTGTACTTCAAGCAGAACAGTCCCTTTCTTAAACAGAGCAGTCCCTCTACCTAATAAAACTTCTTCCCAATTAAAACATATTCAAAGCTGTGATATTTCTTTACAGGGATACATATGGAGTACCCTATATAATTTATTTAGATATCACAGGAAATATTTTGTATTATCAAACTCAAATATCCTCATCACTTGCCTTCAGCTTCTCAAAGTCTAGGAACATGTCATGCTAATACTACAGATGACAAAATATGTAGAAGGGGTTCACCTCTCAACCATTTCACCATCCAGCATGAAATAATAAGATAAAAAACTGGGCATCTGCTAATAAACTAATAGATAATAAAATAATTTTATATATATATATAAACCTAGTAAACTAGTAGATTTGAAGGTGGAAAGGGATAAAAGCATATTCACTAGAGATGAACCCAGGGGCAGCATGCCAGTTTTAGAGGGACAGTGTGTTAGCGAGGTCTTCAGTCTGCTCCCTGATGTGCTGAGCACGCTGAAGCACACTTGAAATGTTCCTGTATTAATGCATACAGCACCCTAGTCATCTCAGTGGAGGTAGGGGATGAAGATCCATGTGGCAGCAAAGATGTAAGGGTTGTTGATGCATTAGAAACCATGGAAGCACCTGAGAACAGTCACATAGAAATTAAGGCTTCTCCCCCTGGAAAGGCGTCAGGATCAATAGCCCAACTGAAGTGCATTTACACCAATCCATGCAGCACGAGCACCACACAGAAGGAACTGGAAGCCATTGTGCAGCTGGAAAATTATTATACAGTTGCCATCACAGAAACATGGTGGCATGACTGACTCAGCTGGAGTGCTGCAATGTATCGATAGAAACTCCTTGGAAGGGATAAACAAGGAAGGAGAGGCAGTATCTTATTATAGTGTCTCTCTTTCTAGAATATCCATATGGTGTCCAATAGACCTAACGCAGAAGCAGTCAAATAATGGAAAAATGCTCTGATAAGTTTCAGTAATGATTGTCTCATTGTGCTGTTCTTGAGGCTTGCAAGAATATTAGTAAGCCCACTTGTTTTGTTTCCAAAAGCTGCCACCTCATGACTGAACGAGTACTATGGGATGAGGTGGTGACCAGTCAGATAATCCTGCTTAGAGAATTATTAAAAGAAGTGTTTCAAAGTGATAGAGAGGCTACATGTAAATAGTTGTTAAACACAAAATTGAAGCAGTTTTGCACAAAATATGTTAGAGTTTTTTCCAATTAAAAAAAAAATAATAAATAATACAATGCTGGCTTTTAATGCTATGAATATCCTTGGTTTGTAATGTTGAAAAGAGAAGCGGGAACTTCACTGTCTAAGCTGGAGAAAAATGAGAGTCTAGATCTATTTGAAACTAATAAAGTCCCTCAAGTTCTGTACTCACTAAGCTGGTTGTCTGTTGAGAACTCAGTCTAAGTCTAAAACCTTTGAGTTCAACGTCTGAAGTCTTGGCATGGGATACGACCTTCTTGCAGTCACTCAGGTACAGCTAAACTCAGTATGTTCTGTGGAAATCATCAAAGACAGCTGAGGCAACTAGCAAAAGACATTTTTGTCTTTCTTTGTGGTTCTCCTATTGGAAATAAGAACTGCTTGCAACCAAAGTGTGAACTTCTTTGGACTGTCATGGATATTCAATAACAATTGCAAAATAGCTCCATTTGCACAGTAATGCGGGACAGCTAGAAACAGGGACTGTTCTGTGCTAACTTGAATTTTGTAAGGCTCTGATGCTACTCTGATATGACAGGGAAATCATGCGCTGGCATAATTCCACTGATGTCAGTTAAATTCTGCCCTCAGAAATTCTGGTCAATGAAGCAATAAGCCATTTTTAATATAATTTTGCATCCTATGATAGCAAAGTTGAAGGCTAACGGACACTCATTGCACAGTTTCCAACAGCAACAGCGTTTCTTGTTAAACACAAGCTGAATGTAGCAGAGTGACACCATTTGACTCAGGTCTGACAACAATGCTCTCGATCCCCTCCCCCTCCCACCCAGGTAGGGA
>NW_009953799.1:854972-858461 GCF_000747805.2 Chaetura pelagica
GAAAAAGAGAGAGACTTGGCTGGATTGAAAACTAAACTACACAGCTTTAATTCAACACGATTGATATAAGAAAAGAGATACAATTATATACAGGTATGTTCAGATATGAGCAAAAGCCTCTCACCTCCCCCCACCCCCAGGAACTCCCCCAGCATCTCCTGAGCTGCCAACAGTCCCAAAAAATCCCGGAGCTGCTGGAGAAGCACAGAGTGCTGTTTTAAACCTTTTAATCCTATGCTACATCTTTGGGCTCTACACTTATATATAATACATACACAGCAGGGTATTAAAAATCCTAGGCATGTATTCTGTTTACAGAATACAATGCATACACTTGGAAACATCCATTACACTTTTGTTTCAATTACCTTGCATCTGCCTGGTGTTAGCAGGAAGTCATCTAACATTTATTCCCATGGGAAGGATATGAGATGATAAGGAAAACGAGTGGGAAATTTAATCATACCATGTTCACTGAAACCTTCCTTTGGTAATTGGTCTGACTGAGCTTGAAGATTATTTTGTAAAGATATACCAGTAGTCTCCCCTGGCAAAGTCCCAAACCCACTTACCTGTCTGCCTACCTAATTATTTTTTTTATGTACTTAGTTGGTCTTCAGTAAAAGGGTATAATTATCCCCTCTTACTGTGTAAACGAGGCTGATTTGTCTATTGAGAAAGGAAAAAATGCACAAACCAAGAATTTAACTTGGTAGTGCCACCCCAGGACCTCACAGAGTGCATGCATGCAGCTCTCAGAGAGTGCAGCCTGCTCTGCTGCTATGAGCAGTCACACTGACAAGTGTCACCTCTGTTGTTCTGAGCATCTTCCATTGTCTCTCATCACATTTAAAAGATTTTTCTCAGTGTGTCTTTCCAGTTCACAGGGTGATGTAGATATTTTTGAGTTTTTTCATGCTCTGGAAATAGGAGAGGTGTGATGATGAGGTACTCCCCCCAAGCCTGTCTCCCCATGCTGATGCAGCATGGCCTGTCCCAGGGTCCCATCACCCCAGATTTTCAGCCACACAGTTGCCCAGCTTGCCTACCTGCTCTTGAAATGGCAGACAGTTGTCAGGATGACCTGTCAGATCTGAGGCTTTGTGGTGCAAAACAGCCTGAGGAAAATTTTCAGAGTGAGGGTGTGCAACAGGGACCCAGAAAACCCCTGTTTTCCAACAGCAGTCTCAGCAAGATTCCATGGGAGATTTCACTCTGGTTGACCAGCAGTGCCCCCTTTGCAGGTCATAATTCCAAAGGAAGACTGTTTCACAGATGTACTGCTATTCTTCATCGGATAAGTTGCCCTAGTTTCAGTTTATTCATAATCTTTAATAATGCAGATGTTTCTCAGCAAGCATTTTTCATACTAACATATTAACCCTGACAATCAGACCAATGGGTGAATTAGTCTTGCTTAGTTCAGAGACACAAAGGAGATGTTCTTATAGGTCCTGCAAGATAATGATGCCCATGTCAAAGGATTAATGTTACTGCAAGAAAAATGGGAACAGGAAGAGAGTGATAAGAAAAATCAAGAAGAGATCTACATTTAGAATTAGTTTTGACTAGGGTTTATAATAACATAAATAAATCATCATAAATTTGTGTGCTAATTAAAATCTCTCAAAGGAAGTCAGAACTACTTCTGCAGAATTTTCTGCTCCTTCAATTTCAGAATTAAATAAAAAGAAATGCAGCAATGAGCAGGGTACTGGTGGATAAACTTGAAAAATACTCCACAGGTTGCCAGTACAATATGTGAGATAAAATCCATCAAATCTGGTAAATTGAATAAATAATTTAAAAAGAGTTTGGGAGAATAAGCCACAGCTGCTGGTGTCATCCTGAGTCATGTAACGGCTTATTACACAAATTGCTAGGGCACAGCAGAATGGAGCAGATGTCCTGGTAAGCCTTGATGTGCAGTGCAAGAAGACTGGAAGTCTGCACTGGCAGTCTGTGCACTGGCACAGAGCCGCAGAGAAGCATTTTCACACATAGAAGGATAACTGAAAGCACCTGTGAGGAGAAATACCTTGATACTTATATCTGCTTTCCCCACAGAGACTGAACTTAACTGTCTCTCCCTATGGGAGGTAAATAGCTGATAGCTACTGATGATGGGCCCATGCTCATGTTCTGCAAACAGAAAGTCTGAAGGGAATAATAGCACACCACCAATTACAGGAGTGCATCATTTTGGTTAGAGCACTGCTAATGCTCATTATGGAATGAGTAAGCTTGACATACTTGAGTTCAGAGATGCACTGCCCATTTTCAGCCCCATGGAAAGGGACCTTGGGGTCCTGGTCCCTTCCAACTCCTATGATTGTATGGTTCTATAACTCCATGATTCTTACCAGTCTTTGTCACCCACCCTGCACCCTTGATGGTGAGGCTCTGTTTCTTGGGCAGCTGTTGGAGTCCAAGAGATCTTTGTGCACAACTGCATGCCTGGCAGGTTTGTGGAACTCACTCAGCCAGGCACACAATTAATGAAAAATTCTAAGAATTTCTATTGACATGAATTTTTAAAAAATAAATACATGACATTTCAGTAGTCATGTTTCGTTTTCTTATGAGCTCTTCTCCAACACCAGTTTTTAGTAACAAATAAATGAAGCCAAACCAGTTGTCAAAAGGTTATTTATTCCTACTTGCAAGTACATTTCTCCAACTTACAAATATATCACATCAGTCTCTGACCTTGCAAGCTTTGTCCTAGGCAGGGACATAGGAATTCGTACATAAATCATAAACGTCTGTGTCTGAAGCCTCTTTCCTATTCTGAAAGATTTTTATTAAGGTCAGAAAGCTAGCATGGAAGTATCTTACAATTTAGGCCTGGAGAAGATAGAGATGAGTATAAATGGTGGCTTCTGTTATGAAGCCTCAGGTGTCGGAAAGGATCAGTGATAACAAAAGAGACTACATCTCTTCCCATGTTCCACTGCCCCCTGATTGCATTTCTAAGGGCAGCTTCCTTTTCCTTGGGCAATGTAAGTGCTCCAGGCAAAAGATCCATTACTTCTCTTGATGGAACCATAAGCAATGAAAAGCAAAAATAATAAATAACAGAAATCTACTCTTTTCTTTTCTTTTTTTTCCCCTAAAGGTGTGCTTCTGGAAAGGAAACAAGTGTTAGGTTGGTTGTTTTATTGTGTTTTTATTGCAAACCTTCTGCTAAAGGCAGAATTCTCTTGCAGTCTACATACAGGATGCACATAACCTTACAGCCAGGACTTTCTGTTCCTGAAGTTATATGAAGCTTGTCTACGTGACATTTTTTTTTTATTATTGCAGAGTAAATGAGAATGCAACTCACAACTTCTTAATAACTTAACACCATGTTCCCATGTGAATTGTTACCTAATGATGTATGTAATATATATTAGCTTACAGCATGAATTACAACTTTTTCCTCCCATTAAGTGAGAACAAGATTCTTCTAGTGCTAAAGCAACCCTGTTGTAAGCTGCTGCTGAA
>NW_009953799.1:858528-872512 GCF_000747805.2 Chaetura pelagica
TGCTGAACCTTAGGAACATTAACATTTCACTGAGTAATAATTATAGGACACCTAGGAATTGGTTTGTCAAAATATATCGTAAGATACATGTGTTGTGAATATCTTATTGTTTTTACAGCAAAGAACATTGATTGTATTCTTTAGGTATCTAACATCTAGCAAGAAAGGTAGAAAATATATGTCAAGTATCAATGGCACAGTCTCTGTACATCTGCTTATCTTCACTAAGACTATTGCAGATCCACAGCTCACCAAAACCTGTTTCTTGTCTTCAGTTTTGTTCTTAGTTATAATGAACAAACTGCTCTTGGCAAATTCAGCTTCTACTTCTGCCAGGGCTAACAGCCAATAATACATTCTGAGCACTGACCTTTCCAAAGTCTTTCACAAGATTATATTTTATAAGGTTCGTTGCTCCCTTACAGACAGGATAATGCTTCCTGCACTTGATGTGCACTTACAGTCCACACAATTAGTCAAGGTCAGCTATGGATCTGTAAGTAAACAGCACAGCTTGTGCACTAAATTCTCCACACTGACAAGCCCCAAAACCCCAGCTGAGGTACACAGAACAACTGCAGCACAGCTGTGACATGAAGAGGGACCCCTTTAAGCTATTCATCCTCAATGGCATGATATGAAAGACAGCTGTGTGTAGTGAAGAGGTGAAAACTTAACTTGTTCATGTGTCGGATAAGCCTGGTCTGACTTCAGACACATCATTCATCAAGGGGAATATCCAAGAAATAGGCCACCACTTACCAGGAGAATTCCTCAGTGGAAGTGCTTACTCAAAGTATATGCTGCTGAAAGGTCTACATGTTATTTCCTTTACTGCCTTCCAGAGTGTTTTATCTTATGAAGCCCAATTATGTTTTCAGAACAAACCCATTCAGAAAGTAGAAATAAGCTAGCTATGAAGTGGGTTGTTTTGTCTTTGTGCAGCTGATGGTAGAAAATGATCCTTTGATGCTTGGACTGATTCTGTTTTAAAAAGAAAAATAATATTTACCACCCACACACTTACTGGAATTAAGGGAGGGGGGACATGACATGACATGTAATGAAGACAAGATGAAAGGTATTTACTGTAGAAGGTACTGTATATAGGGAAGTCTTGCAGAGGAGAATGAATGTTCAGAGTGCCAGAGAAGTATGTAAATTAATTCTGAACCCACCCAGTGTTTCCATTGCAAAAGTACAGATCTCTAAATCGTAAGCCAATTACTAATCTATCATAATACAAATCCATTTTATGGCTTTGTGACATAGGGCTACTTCTTCAAGTCTTGATTTTAGAAGAGACATCACTGATTGCATATAAGGAAAAGCACAGTAAAGCGTAAGATGATGCTGTGCATGTTACTCACACAGTACAGCCATCAGCAAGGTCAGCTCAACATGGAATGAAAAAAAAATATATAAAATTGATTAGATGAGGGGCTACTAGCAAACAACACCAGGATAAATATTGTGCCATTGTCACAAGTACTATGGATTGTCTATACAAAGTTGATAGTATATGATATTAAATTTATTCCAGAGCTGCTGTTGTACAATGCGTGATTTCCATTTCTGAAAGAGAATGAGCAACTAATTGCAGAGGCTCTCAGTATGCCTGGAGTTCCCATATGTTATGAGCTGAGTTTCAGCAAAGAAAAGTTAAATGCTTCTTTTTCATTTAAAGAATCTGCAGTGAAGGAGATGTCAGATATCTTGGCTGCCAGTGTCAATGAAAGGATGGTGAACTGAGTCATAGTAATAAATGAGTCTAGGATTTGCTTTAGTCAAAACAGCAGAGACTGGCTTCATGCTGATGCTGATGCTGTCTGACCTCTTTCCCCACAGAAAAGCAGGAAGGTTCTTCTCCTTTTTGTGTCTGTTGAACTCCTTCTGCTCTCTTCTTCCTCCCAGGTAAGACAGCAAGGTCAGAGGCATTGGGCAGGAGCAGGCAGTACCCTGTACATCTGACTTCCAGCCAAGCAGGCAGCTTCCTGCAGCAGCTCACCACAAGACTTCAACAGTGATGCATCCTTAAGTCGTAATAAACTGAGGTGAAAGGATGCCCATTTTCCCTGCTTCCCCCAAGAAGATTAATACACGGGAACACTACCTACGCCTGGGAGGAGGCAATGTGAAAATGCATTAAAAAGGAAAGACAGAAACTAGGAGTGCCACTGCAGCCAGCAAGCCTGCTGAAGTAGGTGAGAGCTAAAAACTGAAGGATTATATGAAATCATCATGGAATGCAGGGTTGTCCTGATGTAGATAGGCAATATTTCTGTCTGTGCCTGTACTTTTGTACCCTGGACCCAGAGGTAACTAATTTTGCCAAAGATTCAAAGCTTTGTTGTTTCAATGTCATTTACAGCTGGCAGGACAGAAAAGCATACAGGTGATCTCCTTGATGCTTACTTTGCCTCCCAGGTACAAGCTCAAAAGGACTTTTCTCTACTAAAAAGGTTTTGTGAGTGAGCTCAGAGAGTACAACCAGCTCTGAAATATCTTCTGTGGATGGGAAAGCAGAGCTTCATGCAGTCATAGCATGGACGGAGAAGTGATTTAGTGGTGCTGCTTCATTATTGAACAAGAGTATACCTCTCAAGAGGCCTTGCTAGGGAAGAGGTAGGGGCAACATAAATCTGTTAGGTCTCCATAACTTGACAATGTCAGGACAAAATGCATCTCAATCTGGGAAAGGGAGAATTTATGATAATACATCAAAATATCATTGGAGATAACTGTATTATTTGGGGCTTTTGAAGTAAGTTTCTTTGATCATAAAACCATGGAGAATGCTGAGGAACTTGGCTGAGGTTGGAAGGCAGACAGTGATGCTAAATGCTGATATATAGACTGTGGCAATGCAAATATCTTTCAGTTTGTTCTCAAGTCTGCAACAGAAATAATACTGTACATAATTTCAAATTCTCTTGAGAGCTTAACAAATATTCATGGACACTTTATGTAGAAGTTTTCTGTACATTTTCTGGAAAAGGTTGAATTACATCACAACAAGTTCTCTATTTTGTTGCACTTGGTAATTTTACAAAATCCTGGAAATTATTTTGGAGCTGATACATATACCTTTATGTATGTATAAATGACTCCAGCATTAATTCCATAAACAGCCTATAAAAGGAGAAAACTATTTAGACATTATTCACAACACGCTCTTGCCAAGCATATACTCTTAACAACTCCACAGACAGTTGCTTTTAACTGAATCTTCAAAGGATATTGGATAACCAAGGAAAGAAATGTAAAAAAATCTTGTTGGCAAATGCAAAAAGAAGGATCCATAAATGATACATTTTTGTGAAAATATGCAGCATTCCATGCTGCATCTTTTCATCATGAAGATATGTAAAATAAGACCAAAAATAGTGTGAAACATGCAACTACATTCCTGAATTTTGTATTTGCATTGTCTAAATAATACTAAAATAGACTGTTATGAAGTGAAGAAGTTCATAGAAAAATGCTCTGTGCTGTAGAAAGGATGAGAGAAATCTTGGTTTTCCTTTGAAATGGAAAACGTGATGATTCAAATGAATTCAACATCAGAGGCCAACAGCAGAAATGAAACTCAACACTTGCACAATGCAATTGCAAGTGAGAAGAAAGTGCAGCTCAAAACCACCTGCCATTTCTGGTGAAGACCAGGTGAATGACAGAAGTTCCTTGTTATCATGCATATTTCTTCAACATTTAGCCATCCCTGCTACCAAACACATTGCTGATCAACCTCTTGGTTGATACCAGTGTTCTTAGGAACCACAGATAACACACTAGCTCACATGGATGACCCTTCAAGCTTTATATGCTTTAGCTTTCTAACCTACATTTTAACCACTAGACCTCTTTGTTTTAACTACAACTTGCTAATTATTTTTTATTTTTCCACTCAGTGCTTTCACCACTCAGCACAGGCTGTTGTTGTTCCCTTGGAGGAGCAGGGGGTCTGAGGCCCTGCCCACTTTCCTGAGGGAGGAGTGGGCTGAGGACTCCCTGAGGCCCATGCACCCTCCTTGCCAGTTTGCAGCCTGTTTCCTGCACCGGGCACCCTCACAGCACCTGTGGTGGCAAAGACCCAGCTGGCTCAGCCTAGTGAAGAGGACAAGCAAGATGTAGTACAGCAAAGCCCGAGCTAGTCATCTCCACAGTGATGGAGAAGAGCCTTTTTCTGTGCTTAGTGAGTAACAGGGGTGTTGACTTTTGCAATGTCGTGCTTCAGTGCAGACTCAAGACTGAGCCTCCTTTGAAGTGTTTAATTTGGATAAGATGTGTACTTTGTATAACATTGACAAATTGATCATTCAGAGGATCCTCTGGCTGGTATGACCATTATATTTATGTCAACATTTTCCTTTGGCTTATATAGGTCTCCATCCTCCTTTGTATACCATGTACACCGTGACTTCTCTGGTTACAAGTATGTATCTTACCACCAATACCAGCACTCTGTCTCTGCTGTCCCTCTTGCTGTCTTCATCCACTGCTATATCCCTCACTACTACAGTTTTTCTTCCTGTACTCCTATTATTCAAGAATTTAAGTGGAACTCATTTATCAGAAGAAGTCCTCTTCCCCTGAAAACTTTCCTTTGGAGGAACATACCTCAACCCCTATGCCATGAGTCTTTGAAACAGAGAGGAAGTCTGGGGTCAGGAAAGCCAGAACATACGCTTTCCATCATCAGGTCAGTTTGATGCCCTTAGCCATCTGCTTCTATGGCAAGCACATACTTGGGCTAAAACACCTCCTGGCTACAGGAAGAAACTTCAGAAAAACAACACTGACCCACACGAAGAAGGACTGAACACCTTCTCATCAAGGACAAGTTTTTAGGAGATTCCTGTTCTTTGCTCTCTGTTTACTGAACCTTCTGGTACCTTTTTTTTAGCATTCACAACGACTACAACATTATTCAACAAAAACCTGGATCCTCCCACAATGTCTAGAGCTACTTTCAGATCTTACAAAAACGTTCTTGTAACTACTGCTGTGTATAAATCACATCCAATACTGACAACACAGATTTCCTTTCTCCTTGTAGGTGTGTAACATTTTTATTAGGGAATGTAAATCTAGATGGCAAAGCACCTTGATCTTCCATCCTACTGGTGTTCTTATATCAGTAACACTTTTCCTTTCATTGGATATGCCAGTGTTCTTTTTCAGTATTTTTTTTTATTGAGGCTGATTCAGTATTCACTGGGCAAGAGGGAGCTTGATTTTACAACATATTCACAGGGCAGCCAGACCTTTTGAACCTATGCCATATATTAAAATCGTCACCTAGCTGACAACTAAACATCTTCTGTTCTGCTTTCCTGCATCTTCTTGAATAAGCATGCCAATCATTCTGCTCTCAATTTTTTTATTATTCACCACTCCCTCAAAATCTTGGTATTTCCCATTTCCAATTTATTCCCTGCACCTTTACAGGGAAGCACAGATGTTGCTTACAAGTGAGTTCTTGCAGCTAACCACATAGCCAAGCTGTCCCACACAAACCAAACTGGCCACATTTCAGCTGGCACACGGTACCTCACTTCCACTTGAGAAAGTATCTTCCAGCCCTTAGTGCTTGCCCACTTATTTCCATATGTGTGGATTCAGAAGCTGTGGCTATCTTATGCTTGAGGCAGTAATACTGAAACTTGTGCAATCTCAGATAAAATACTCACTGTTGATAAGGGGACAGTATTAAATCTTTTATTTGCTAAAAAAAAAATAATCCCACAACAGCAGAAACAAAAAACCCTCCACCCTTCTCACATTTGTTTAACTTTTGTTTAGCAGGATGCATAGCTATGCTCCAATACCTCTGTTGTGACTGTGAAAACATAAACCTGTCAGCTAGCTCCACTTTTAGCAGAGATCTTAGGGCATTCCCACAACATAAGCAGCAGCTTAGCACCTGCCAAGTCACAGCACCAGCCGCACTGTGATTAGCATCAACCATTTTAAATAGTCAATAGGGGGCCCTAGACAATTTTGCAAGCAATTTTCAGCTGAATTACTCTTCAGCAAAGCTCCAAGGAATGGTGAGAGCATATGTGAAAAAATACTTCCACTGATTTTGGAGTGGCAAAGATCCTTCTCACAGGCGCCTCTTCTGAAATCTGTGTTTAATTCAAACGTCCTGGTGAGTAAAGTGTAAATTTCATTCCGTGGCAACCCAAGCAACCTCAGTAGATGACAAAGGTCATTTTGGAGGGCATTGTGACATCACTATTTCATGCTATTCTCTGGACAAAATCCTTCCTTCACTGCTGCAAAAGAAAGATGTATATTCCCATGCATTGATCAACAGTCAGTTCATTGACTAGAGGATCTTCTTAAACCAAAGGACAGTATCATCTTCTCTGCAGAGACTTGAGTTCCCTTTAACACACAGAACTATAAGGTTTTTTAAGATAGTGGAGACCACACAATACTTCTTGGGGCCATTGTTTCACTACAGGATTTTGGTGACAGGCTCCATGTTGTGAAGGAATAAATAAGCTGGTCTGGCACTCCAGAAACCAGAAGATTAAACTAAGGTGTTGCCTGTCCAGAATGAAAACTGTTTGGCAGAAATGTGTAGAATAGCTGAAATCTAAACAAAATTCCTAGCCACTGATACTTGTACTGTTGCAAGGAAATTCTGGTTTTGAAAGCCTTCACTGCCCAATAAAGCCCCAAATAGACTGTATTTTGTACTTAATGGTGAATATTCAGAATAAGCTAGAAATAGCATTCATTTCAACTATGATTATTTTCTCCCAAAAGGAGTGCCTGCCAGATATTTATGTCACTTGTTAATTATGTGGTCACTGGGACAGCATTAACCTTGGCTCTATTTCTGTTTCCAAGGGGAAATGGATGCCTAAATCCTTGGTGTTTGTCTTGCCTTTTGCATTCTGAATGTTTCCATGAGGTTCCCACTTCTAGCTCATTCTAACAGAATCCTCATTACTTCTGATTTCTCTTTATTTGTCTTTTAGCTGGAGGAGTTTCCCAACTTTGTTGTTATTTGTAGGATATTTGAAATAATTGATCCAGGCTTGTAACATGTAGGAAAATGTCTCCTGAATGCAAAACAAGATGCATTGCCTGGATTGCTGATTTTTTCTTATTCAGCACCTTGATGGTGACTGAATGTAATGGGCATTCTTGTCTAATTTTCCAAATGGAAAAGGGAAATAATTTGGTATTTGTTAAGATTTAAAAATTGTGATTTAATTGTTGTGTGTGTTTTGGGTTTTTTTAATTATTAAAGCCATTTTAGAAAAAAAAATGTTAAGTCCAGATGTACACAACTAGAACTGACATAGTCTGTTCCCATCAAAACAATTCTTTTTTTCAAGTGAACCAACTGCATCTGAATGTGCAGAATGAAGAGAAAATAGTGTACCATTCATCAATGTATGTTCTAGACCAAGCCTTTTTTGAAGAATAAGTCTGGCATGGTACAGTTGAAACAGGTAAAATATTTTTTTCTTACTTATAGCAATAATTTTTCAAATATATTTACCTGTATTTGATGACTGTGTTTAAGTCCAATACTGCTTATTCACATTTCTTCAGGCTTACAAATAGAAAAATAGAAGTTTCCTTCACACCAAGATGTGAAAAAGCTCTCTGTGTGCCACCTTCATTTCCACACTAAAATGGAAAGGCCAGCAATTCTATTAAAAACTAGAAGTCTTCAAGAAAAGGTAGGGTTTGCTTTGCCGTATTTCCTCATAATATTGATTACAAGAAAGAAGTTGTTTTCTAAGCTTTCTGGAAGGTTTGTTTTTGTTTATTTCTTAGTTTCTTCAGTGGTGATTCTTCATTGTACAGGTTGGTAGGATTTCAGAAATTGCTCAGAAAATAAAAATTGAAAATTCCTTTGCCTTCTCACTTTTAACCTTCATGCAGGAAGTGAATTCCACTGCTCCATGAGGATTTGGTTCCCTGGGTGCTGGGGGATGCTGCTTACTGGTGGGGAAGATCCTAGCAAGACACTTTGGGAAGAACCAGACTCTGCAACATGTGGGATTAGCTAAGAGCAGGAAGGCCAGAGTTTGCTGGTAATGGGCTTACTTGCTATATAAGCATCAACGAAGCAGAGAGAGACACAAGTGTTAAAAATACCAGCAGATTTCTCTTTTTAGAAAAAAAAACACCAAACCAAACATAACTTGCAGATTTTTAGTTCTTGCTGTTCCTTCAACATAAAATAAAATTGTCATGCATTATCTTAATAGCCCTTCTTTACTGCTTGAAGGTTCTTCCTGTCTTCTCGGCAAGATGTTAATTTTCAGATTTCAAATTTGGATATAAAATATTTCAATTTAGATATTTCTCCGTTTTTTTATGAGTTTATACCCCATATACTTTTTAAATCTTCTTGAAATCTTGAAATTTAATTGAATGTTTTCCCAAAGCTTGCCTTTTCCTGATGTTTAATAAGACTATGATTTTCTCTCCATGACAACTGCGAAGTCTCTGTGCCCAGCCCTCTTAGACGCATAAGAAGTGATTGACAGCTTTGACTCCTTAAATTTTTATAAAGGATTCAAGGGAGAAGATTATATGATAATTAAATTCCCCAATTTCAAGTTTTCCATTACTCTTTGTGGAATAATATGTCTTGAGTGACGGGCAAAGCTGGAAGGATGCAGCTGTTAATGATTTAAGCTCTTCAGCAGTGGGGAAGGGAGTTTTAATACACTATGGCTGAAAGATCTAACATGGCTCCTAAAAGTCAGTTCTTTTGAAGACTTAGAGAAAAAATTCAGAGTGTATATGGCATCTTTACCGAGCCCTGAGAGAAATAAAATGGAAACCAGAAACTGTGAAATTAATAAATATTCATAATTGCAAATGTTTATGTGGTATATATTAATAAATTGGATCAGTGTGATTTGTACTATCACAGACTCTTTCAGGTGTCTATGAGCAATGGTGAGAGGAGTTTCCAAATACAAATGCAAGACAGGAGCTACATTCTGTTAGTGCACGAGGACAAAATCTCAATCCTTTTACAGTGGACACAAAGCAAAACCTGCATGGACTTCAGAAGAAGAAAGAATTCACATTCAACTCAGCAGGTGTTCTAAAAACAGTAACTAAGACTCACCCCTGTGAAATATATGAGTGTTATCATTTTCATTTTACAAATGGGAAAATTAAGCCACTGAGAAGCTGTAGGATTTGCTTAGTGTTGCATGCAAAGTTGAGTACAAATCAGGCACTTGCCTTGTAATCTCCTTAATAACTGGACAATACATCCTTCCTGAATACAGTTGAATGAAAAATGCTGACTCTTTAGAGATGTATGTTCACACGCTGGGTGAAAATTCCTCTGTGACATTCATACCTCGAAACACTTTTGAAGTCTTAACAGAATTTATAATCTTGTCCTGGTTTGAGCCAGGATGAAAGCAATTTTCCTTTTGCTGATTTGTTTTTCCTTCAGTAAGCTTTCTTTTACCTAGTAGCAGAGTGTTCCAACTAACAGACTGAAAACAGTGGAATGTTTTTCTAACTGCTGGGTCTTTAAGGTCACATCTTTACTCTGCCAGCTCAGACACTACGGGGAGATCTATGACCCCCCCGTAGGAGGCTGAGTTAGACAGACAGCAAAACTGGCCAGAGATGTTCCATTCCATATATCTATATAAGCTCAGAGGAAGGTCAGAGATCACAGAAGACAACTTCCTTCCTGCTGCTTCTTTGCTTCTCTTCGTCCATGACTGGTGTCTGTCTCTCACCATCAACCCCCAGGCTGTGCATCTCCTGACATTCATCACTCTGCTCTCAGCATCAGTCTGGAACTTTTCAGGACTGTTCCAGCTCAGGAGATGCTGTGAGAGTTGACAGGGGTTAGAGGAGGCAATAGGGGTTCTGTACATTTCCTGAACACATTTGTATATGATTATATATATTTTCTTATATCAATAGTAGTTTAATTAAAGCTGTGTAGTTTAGTTTTCAATCCAGCCAAATCTTTCTCTTTTTCTCTCTCTCCTTCCCTACCTGGGTGAGAAGGGGAGGGGATCGAGAGCATTGTTGTCGGACCTGAGTCAAACGGTGACAAATCCTGATCTTTTTATCCACAGGAAGTTTAGCTTTTAAGCAAATAATTTTATTTTTAATAAATAAAAGTCTGATGTGAAATGGAAGTGACTGGGAGAAAGGTGGGTGCCATTGGGAGCTCAGAAAAGGTACATATATAAACACACACTACTGTTTACAGTGTCACAAAACAACAACAAGCATGACATTGCCTTTTCTCAGACATTGTCTCCCTCTTTGCTTTACACACCAAAGGTCACCATTCGCAACCCATAGCCAGTAGTGGCCACTAAAGAACTCAGCATCTATAAAATTGGCTATGAGCTGACTGCTTAAATGTTTTGTGACATGCAAGTTTCTTTCAGCAAATATTAATATTAGAGATTTACTTTGAACCCTGCTGTAGTGTGGCCTGTTGAACACAAATCCCTCTACTGACTCTAACCTTTTAAGCCATTTCCCAGCCTGTAATTTTCCCTTCCTGAGCGTGGCTATAGGGGTGGGATCAACCCAGCTTCACTGTTAGCTGGTAATGCCTGATCTTCCTGGTTTGGGGGCAGAGCATTTTCTGCAAATTTATAATCAAGAGAGGAAATTAGGAATTTCTAGGCTACAACCAATCTTGTCCTAAAGGCACTTAAATAAAATTATCCTAAGTCAATTAAAACAGGTCAAATGAATAACACAATAAGATGGTCCTACTTCTCTCTGTTTGCAATTCAGGAATCTGAGTGTGCACAGCTCAGTTTTGCCAGGTGAGGGGTACCACAGATTTGATGAATTATGGCTATCCATCTTTACAGGAATTCAGTTTCCAACAAGTGTTTTTATTCCTGACAAATATAAAGTCCTGATAAGCAGCTGCTCCTTTCCATCTCCAGTGTGGAGTACTGCCAGACTAGCTCTTGGAAACCTGCAGCCTCCTCTTATGCCAACAACTAATGGCAGTCACTACCCCACTGACACATTGCTGAATGCATATTCTTTTTATCTTCTCCCAGCAGGACAATTTCTTTGCACTTTCATCTGAATAAAAAAGAAATAAGAAGTGAGACAGAAAGATGAGGACAGAAGCATATGGGAAAAAGGAGAATCGTCTTGCAAGCATGGAACAACTTCAATGGGATGCATTTTGAGGAACTTACCAGCAGTCATGTCAGTGTGTAGCACACAACATCCAGGTAATGACAACCCCCAGGTGTGTCATCCTCTTTCATCATATTGCAAGGAGACTCACCTGTGCTGCTGACCTGGCTAAAGAAGTTGACACATTTTTCCTTTCCAAGATAGTGTCATTTCATTAATTCTGGTGACCCTTACAAAGACGGCTTGTTGAGTACAACATCTAATTTTTCTAAGGTTAGGACCATATTGTTTCCCACTTCACCAATTTCAGGTGTCTTTCTGATAAGAGCTGACAAGAAAGCAAAGTTTCCAGTCTGCAGGGAATGCCATTTAAAAAGATTATAAGGGCTTTTGAGCTCAATCAAGTCAAAGTCCTTATATTTTCCTGCTGTTTCTTATTAAAAAAAAAAAAAAAAAAAAAGGCAATTTTGAGGAAGTGTGGTTTGAGGATCACTGAAACTGTGATGTTACCTAAAAGACAAATGCTCTCTGGGCACTTATGCTTTCTGGCACTGGAGCCACCCTGGCAACTCTGCCTGGTAACTTGCTCTTTTCACTCTGCAGGAAGCTCAGGAAGATCTGACAGTCGAACTGTTTAGACTGTTCAGCAGAGATCGGACAAAGTTGTTGCTGCATGACCAGATTATAAGGGCTTTTGAGCTCAATCAAGTCAAAGTCCTTATATTTTCCTGCTTTTTTTTATTAAAAAAAAAAAAAAAAAAAAGGCAATTTTGAGGAAGTGTGGTTTGAGGATCACTGAAACTGTGATGTTACCTAAAAGACAAATGCTCTCTGGGCACTTATGCTTTCTGGCACTGGAGCCACCCTGGCAACTCTGCCTGGTAACTTGCTCTTTTCACTCTGCAGGAAGCTCAGGAAGATCTGACAGTCGAACTGTTTAGACTGTTCAGCAGAGATCGGACAAAGTTGTTGCTGCATGACCATCTACTGTGCTTAAGTAGCAGCTTAATAAACTGCTGCCAGGGAAGTTGTTTTAGTGATGTATCTGTTTGGCCCACAGAAATCTGCAGCACCTCAGGTACGTGGTACAACAGAAAGGTAACTAAAGAAATCAGAAAAAAATAAAAATGTTCCCTCTCTGCAATGAACAGGAGGTTTGTCAATACTTCAAAAAGGAGTTGAAACAGTCCATCTGTTTGAAGTTGAGTTTGCAAGCTTCTGAAGCATGCTAGCAGGGCTGAAATGCAAGATGAAAATTGAAGGGTTGAAACCTTTAATTAAAAAGAAAATCAACAACCAAAAAAACCCAACTTTAAAGCCATAAAGAAAAGCTTCAGCTCTGAAGGGCATGATCTGAAAACACTCCAGGGATAAATTTTTGTAATTGTTATCTTTGCACCAATAGCAGTCATGTCCACTGGGAAGAAAAATAGAAAACAAAACAAAAAGAAGGAATTTTCGATTTGATTTTGTTGATTCATCATTTAACAATGCAAATAGAGAGGGAGGGGGGAAAAAAAAAAAAAAAGATACTTCCTAGCTGCTATAAGGAAGATCTACTGCTGACTTAATCTTCAGAGCAGTGAAGAAAAGAAAGAGAGATTTATTTGAAATGTCCTGAAGGTTCCTCTTTGAAATAAGCAAGTGTCCCTTGAGGGAGAGAGAATTTCTTAATTTTTGCTCACAATTCCCTCAAAGAGGAAAAGAGAGGAAGGGAGCCAGTGCTTTGGCAGGCTGTTGTGTGCTCCTCTAGCCCTCAGCAGCAGTGTTCCTCACTGGATTTTCCTGATGGTAGGGGATCTTTTGCTCCCTGCCTGGATGGGGCTCATGGCTAAGGAAGCACTGACAGACTCCTTCAAGATTTCATTTCTCATCTGTTCCAATTGGGAAAAGGATTTAGCAGAAAAGTGTGGCCTGAGCAATGGTTCTGACAACTGACAAATACTTGAAAGATTTTAATGCATTTGCACACTCATTGTCTTCCTAGAGGTTACTGTATGGGTTTTGCATAGGGAAAGGTACACAGATTTGACTGGCATAAATGGCTGATTTTACTGAGGTCATTGCAGACATTGGCTTAGACAGATCTTACAGAAAGTGTCTCATCTGAAGGGAAAATCCATTCATAAGAACTACAAGAGAGTTGATAAATAACAACCAAAGTGTTAAAACAATTATTGTAATAATTTCCATTTCCTTTTTGTTGTTTTTTTTTTAAAGGCACATTCAATCATTTCATAAGCTATTGGTGTTTTCTGAGCTCAAAAATACTATATGGAGACAGATAAAGGGACAACAATGATCCATATGTCAGTCTACAAAATATACAGCAGTCAGTGTATATGTTAATCAGTGAAAACACTGTTATGATGAATCTGAAAATATGCAGTTTAAAAAAAAAAAAATAAATCACTGCTCTTGAGAAATGTGTCACAGCTTCCAAAATTCCAGCTTGTTAAGACATGACAGATGAAGTGTCACTGAATGATTATGAATAGGGGAGGGCAGTGGTTAAGAGAAATAAAGTCTGCACCAACATTCCTGACTCAAACCCAATTACTGAGCATCTGAGAAAGACAAAGGACATATGAGACACTCATCTTCTGTCATTCCCTGCCACAACATCCTTCAGTGAGCCAATCTCCACCTGCTCTCCACCCTTGTATCTGCTTTGAGAGCTGATTCCCCTGCACTTAACTTTCCTTTTGGTGGGAGGCATGATGAACCTCAGGAAAAACTGCTGCTGGGTCCTTGCCCCCATCAGTCTAGACCAGGTGCACTGCAGGAAACTGAAAAGAGATTATCCTAGAACTGCAAGACCCAACTGCACTGGGAATATGCT
>NW_009953799.1:872566-884246 GCF_000747805.2 Chaetura pelagica
CAACAAGCATACCTGCTGAATGACTAACTAGTTTACCAGCAGAATAGATACACTGAACAAATGTCAGACAAGGGGATACCCGAGATTGACCTCTAATGACAAGAATAAGGGTAGGGACATATTTGTGTGCATTTCTTTTTCACTGGTGCAGTATATAGAATGACCAAGAAAAGAGTTCAGCCAGTGCTGCATCCTTAATGTTGTTATTTTAAGTTAGGAAAAATTTAAATGTATATCCTTTTTACTACCCATCCTCTGAAAAGATTTTTTGCTTCCTTTCACATATGGAAGGACATTTTTCCAACTCTCAAAAAATTCATTAGCAGACTAATTTTTAATGAATTCTTTAAATTTCTTATTCACTATCATGTTGCATATTATGCCTGAAATGTTACCATCTTCCCTTTGGAAATCAGTTCAGCTCCCCTTAGGCATCTTTGAGAATATCAGGGCAGAAGTGGGAGGTAAGATGATTATGAAAAATTTTTAGTTTATAAAGAAAAGAAAGTCAGGGAAGAGAATGTTTTAATAGGGAATTAAACCTTTATGCTATGAAGGGAAGAGAAAAAGTATGAGTTTCATGACCTTCTTTGGCATAGTGCCATAAAATGTACAGCTTTTCATGCAATCAATTCACAGTTTTCTCTTTTCAGAATAAAGTGAGCACAGAATAAGAGTAATTGTCACAGTACACTTAATGTTATGTGACTTTTTTAGTAATCTGTGAAAAAGATGGGCAGTTCTTGGCACAACTATTCAGTCTTTTCTGGTATCCAGATATCTATCTGGCAAAATAAACATACATTGGTCAATTTTAAGACTGGGCTTGACAGGGTTCTGGGCTGTCTCATTTAAACTGTGTTATTACCCAGAAAGGTTGGATCAGATGATCCTTGAAGTCCCTTCCAACTTGGTGTTCTATGATTTTATGATGGCTTTCATATTTTTGTTTCTTGAGTGCTTCTTCCTTTTCTGCATAATCTTACAATGTACTCTTCAGTCTCTCCACCATGAACAGGCTATTTGCCAATTTTGTCTTTCATATATTTAGAATAACTTCTAGATTATATTATACATCTCTCAAGCCATTATAACAAAAGAACTTTATAAAGATTCATGTTGAAGTATTTCTTCTGTGTATCAGAGTCACAGGCAGTTCATTCCTATTTCATTTTTATTTGGTCCTACCTTTTAATCAGTTAACAATAATTAATAATCCCTATCTACTGTCCCTTAGAACATTTAATTTCATTTCTTTTCTCCTTGCTTAAACACAATAAGGTTCATGTTTTGCCCTTCAAGACAACATATCTCACAATATGGCGAATCGCATTTGAAAACAAAACATCATTCACCATTTTCTCTGGGACAGCAGTTCAAGGGAAATAAAGATATTCGGTCTTTGTGTCTTAAAACCCATGCAAATGAGTAGTTTCATGCAATGGCATGACACATGTAAATAGAATTTGTCATCTCACTTTCTTGCATAGTTATCCTGGTTTGAGCCAGGACGAAGTCACTTTTCCTTTTACTAACTTTTTTTCCTTCAGTAAGCTCTCTTTTAACTAGCAGGAAACATTCCAGCTAATGGACTGATAACACTGGAATGTTTTTCTAACTGCTGGGTCTTCAAGGTCACACCTCTACTCTATCAGCTCAGACACTACAGGGAGATCTGTGACCCCCCATAGGAGGCTGAGTTAGACAGACAGCAAAACTGGCCAGAGATGTTCCATTCCATATATCTACGTAAGCTCAGAGGAAGGTCAGAGATCACAGAAGACAACTTCCTTCCTGCTGCTTCTTCCCTTCTCTTCCATCCATGACCAGCGTCCGGGGAGGACTCCGTCCATCCATCACCACTGACTCCCAGGCTCGAGCTCTCCTGACCCTCATCACTCTGTGCTCTCTCCACCAGCAGCTCCAGGATTTTTTGGGACTGTTGGCAGCTCAGGAGATGCTGTGGGAGTTGCTGGGGGGGGGGGGAGGTGAGAGGCTTTTGCTCATATCTCAACATACCTGTATATAATTGTATATATTTTCTTATATCAATAGTGTTGAATTAAAGCTGTGTAGTTTAGTTTTCAATCCAGTCAAGTCTCTCTCTTTTTCTCTCTCTCCTTCCCTACCGGGATAGGAGGGGGAGTCGATTGAGAGCGTTGTTGTCGGACCTGAGTCTAACAGTGACAATATTTTTTTCAGTAAAGTACTAGAGAAACAGGCAAACAAGGAGAAGGGCTAAAATGGGTGTGGAAAATGAAAGAGCTTCTGTAAAATCACAACTGAAAACTTTTGGCTGCATAAGCAACTGTTTTCCAGACCTGTGGAATAAAAGAGCTGAATATTCACAACTGTTTCCCTCTGGTGTTTTTTATTTTTGATAGATCTAAGTGCTTTCTCTGGACATTAAGCAATAAAGAGTCATGCTTTTTAATCCTCTATATTAGTTAATTCTCATTTGTTTATAAACTGTTTTATTTATAGCAAGGTGTATTGCTCCCCTCAGTCTTCTTAATGCAAATCTTATTTGATGTATAAGAAAAACTCATGGTGCAGTCAAAATGACCTGAAAGACAAGCCAGGTACTATTACAAAGTCACTCCATTTTCACTGGAAATAGTCATGCCTGGAAAGTCAAGAACAGATTTTGTCAATAAAATCAGCCTGTTCCTAGGTCCCTGACAAAGATAAATATTTCCCTTTTTAAAAAACTTTTTTTGGCACTGATAAGAGATTTAGGAGAAAAATGTGACAATGTCAAACCAAACTGGCAACTGCAGAGCACCTGTGTGCCCTGAAAAGTAGAGAAGGGAGTTTCTAAAGTCAGCTGCAGGCCTGGGAAGAGGATAATGCTTTCAGTGAGACGTGCTGCCTAAACCAATAAGCTGTCCTGAGACTCAGGGTGAATTAGCCCATGGTCAGCACTGTGCTGACTCCTCTACTCTTGGGACTGGTGCTGGCACCTGCAGAGCATTGTCCTGCAGAGTGCAGATGCACTACTTAGCTTGCAGCCAGCCTGAAAGTGCTAACATGATGTTTTTCCAAACTTGTATGTGCCAGCCTTGCATGTGCTGTCCACCTTTTAGAATAAGTCTGTTCAGCCACCTCACTTGAATCCCAAATCCTTGTTGTAATACCACAGCTCTGGTTCACTGGAAATTATATGTGCACTCCTGATTCTTAACTTACCTTTCAGCAAAACTATCAGTTCAAAAACTGATGTTAAACCGTAAAGACACAGGACAAAAAATACAGATTATAAAGCTCAGTGGAAGCATTTCAATGAACATTCTGCTCCTCCTGACAAATAAACACTTCTCAGCAATATTCATACCTTTTCTTAAGTTTTGTGTTTTGGTTAAGGAGGAGAATGTTACAGTATTTGTGTTTGGAAATCTGAGAATACATATGACACGGGAAGTAGCAGCTCTAGCCCACCCAAATACTCTTTACTCTTTTTAAGGATCCAGTCTCACTTTCTTAACACAACCATGACAGGACCAAGCAAGCAAAATAAATTAAAATAAGGACATAGTAGCAGTACTCTCTACCAATGACTGCATCTGCAGCTTTGAGAAAAAACTCACTCTCAAGAAGCAACGTGAAACTCTGCAACTACAGAAACTGTGAAAATAGAGGTTTTCTGCTAGGTTCCTTGCAAGTCTTCAAGCTGTCCAGGCTGCTCTCCAAGCATCCTTAGCCAGGAGGCCATTGCCCACTGTTGCACCTAAGCTCCCAGTAGGTATGAAGTTTCTCATCTCTTCCCTGTCTTATGTACAGTCTGTTATAGTGAGGGACTTAGGAGGCACAAGCAGCTTTTCTTCAGCAGCCTCTATGACTCCTCTGTGAGTCAGAAGGACTGTAAGGATCTTCTGGGATAAATTTTAAGTGCCCTTGAGATTTACCTTCACTTTTCTTTCAGTGAATCTGTATACCCCTCTTCCTGGCTCTAGGTAAAGCTATTCCAAAGAAGGAATGAGTCCAGAGTGTTTTTCACATCTTCTTCTACTTGCCAAGTTTTAGCAGCTCCTTATTGTACAAATCGACATAACTATGTGTGATCCTGGTCTCGTTCCTTGACACATAAATCCAGCTTTTGTTTTTATCCTGTTGCATTACTTAAGGCACCAAGACATTCATTGACCTTATCTACCTGTCTGGATTAGTTCTACCTTCCAAAGGAAAAAAAAGTCTGTAAATCAAAATGTTTCTTGGGAAGAAGAGGAGTGGACAAGAGCAACAGCTGTCTAGGACAGTACATACAACAAGGTCTGATATAACAGCATGAAAACACTCATTTTTTATTTTCTCCCTAGTTGCCTGCACATTTTCCATACAACTAAAGTGCTTTCTGCCCCTTCCCACTACCTTGGCATAAAATAGTGTACAAATTTGAGAGATGGAGGGATTTAAAACCTCTGAGCCTGAAAGTTCAGCTCATTCTCATCTGTTTTGAAAACCAGATTTTTCAGGAAAGACGGAAAACGTTCTGTTCTTATGATAAAGGCAGGAGTCAAGAGAAATATCTACAACAATCCTCTGAGCTTTCCTTGTCTGAGGAAGAAGCATCAGCCACAGAGTGTACGAATAAATTCAGAAAGATAAACTGTTCTTCACTCTTTTATAATAGACTATCCTCTGGCTTTAGCATATGGCCAGGATATCGCACAGAACAACAGTTTCTTATTATAGATTGGGAACAGCACTGAGCCAACTGCAGTTTCAAATCCATCTGCCCATATAAAAATAGTTTGTCATTGGGATCTTCCTTCTAATGCTGAATTATTTCTGCCCACAAACCCCTTCTCCCCAAAAGACTTAGGAAACTCCGCACTTTTAAACAAAACAAAACCAAACAAAACCAAACCAGAATTAAAAAGGAACAGAGAGCTCCCCCTATCCAGAGGATGTACAGTGGCCTGGCATTAAGCACAAGGCCCACAGCCCTCCCAGATCCTGTTGGGATAACTTTATATTCTGTCCCCCCATTCTGTTGATGCAGTATTCTGTGAATATCCATGCGCAGTCTTCCTACTGCAATCAGGTATGTCAGAGCAGGCTGTAGGATCTATGCAGGGCTCCTTATAGTCTGTGCCTTGGGAATCATTGCAGTGACCTGTGTCCTCCCATAGATCTACATCCACTGGGTCATTTCCTAGTTTTCTGTCATTCCCTATCCAAGACTTCTGTTTTTAAGAAAAAATCCCACCTTTGTGTTTTGGTTTTAGTTTGGTTTTTTTAATGCTATTTTTTCCCTTAGTCTGAATGCTTTTTCTCCTGTGTATAAAAAACCCTGTTGTTTTTCCTAGCTTCCCTTTTATTCTTCCCAGCTAGCTAACTTTCCTACTCAAAATTCTTTTTTGCATATTAATTAAAAAAACACCATCTTTTGAACCTTGCATAACCTTTATCAGCTCAAAACTGACTGTGTTTGCTTCCAACAGAAACTGCAATTCTTCTGCAATTTGTCTTCAGCTGAAATGTTCCTTTCTCAAATTATCTCATGAAAATACTACCTTTAGTTGAAAAAGAGGGTGAGGGTGTGAGTTAAGGCAGTCTAACATGACTACTTCCTCTGCTGCACTTTGAATTCAACACTGCAGATCCTTCCCCAAACTCACAGGAGTCCAGCTCTCATCTCCCTTGTCTTAACTGTGTATGGGTTTAATTCCATGCAAGTCTAATGGGTTACACTCATTAAAAATTGGAATGATAAAGTAGAGAATCAGGTCCATATTAGTTTAACTTGTATAAAACCAGCTCTTGTCTTAACCCAGTTCAAAGCATTCTGAGTTTTATCTAGTCATTCTCCTAAATGATTTGCTTCAATTTAGAGCCTACTGCTGAAGCACTAGAAGCAAGATGCCTTGTACAGAGCTCAGCCACTTCTGTGCTCCTGCAGCATTTTAGTGCAATTTAGCTATCATACTTAGCTCCCAGAATGGAGACTGGCAAAAATGCTGTGCAAGCTGAAGTGGGATAAATGAAGTTTTTTACTTCTAGCTATTTTACTTCTAGGAATTAAGGAGAAATTGATATAGAAATCAAGCAGCACATTTACAGGTTAATTGCCTATTGAAATCATAGCTGATCATCACCTATTTGCTCAAGAGTATCTCTTAAAAAAAAGCCTCAGACTTTCAAAAAAAGTTAGAGATGAATCACAGGCTCAGAGTGCTTTTTGTTAATTATATCGTTGTCTAGGTACATCAAAGAAGGATGTAATTTATGTTTTCCAATAGCTGTTGAAATGCTTCTTGGGCAGTGACAGGAAAGCTTGTGACTAAATAAATATAAATTACTGCATATTGTATTTTGCTGTGATAGTCATTTACTTAAGATTAAATTCTGCTGCTGTGCCAGGAGTCATATGGAAGCATCAAAGCTGATCACACTGATATTCTTTCAGGTAGAAGAAGGCTTCTGGACACCTTAGTAGTAGTGCATGCACCCTATGTTGCTCCTCTCAAGAGAGATGCAGAGATGCAAGCAACACATGTCTTCAGGAAGAAAGCTGGAGGCTGGAGAATTTATGTTCTTCCCTCCTGAAAACATTCAGGCCTTTCTAATTAACACAAAATTGGTCAACTTTGGTATCACCAATTTATTTATTTTTTTAAATATCTTTTATTTTTTAATCTAGGGTTCTTAATGAACAAGTTTTGAAAACTAGATTTTGCTGAAAAATGTTAACTAAAAGAATATTACATTCTCTCCATGTTGGGAACATATCCTGAAGCATTTGACAAGGTATGAAGCAAAGCATAAGACAAAAGCTGTAGAGGACTTTCTGTCTTCTCTGGGATGGTTCTTCTCCATCCAGACTTACTGTGCTGGTCTCAGTCTTTCTTGCATTGGCCTAAGTAATCAGTAGACCTTTTTACCAAAGTGATGGCCTCACTAAGACAGGAGGACATTTTCCTCTGGCTCCTACCCCTCTCAGTAAGAAGTGAACTGTAACATTTTCAGTATGATTACCCAGATTTCAACAGCACTTTCACATCTCAAAAAAAAAAAAAGGTAATGGACAAAAATCTCGAGGCTTCCTCATTTCCCATAAAAACAGCTGGAAGTGTAATTTTAGCCTCACCCTCCAAAAAAATGAGAATAAACAATCATGTGGCCTGTTTGATGTGACCACCCTTTCCCCTAGTAACTAATCACTGCAGTTACCTGTGCTGAAAAAAACAAACCAAAACAAAAAACACCAAAAAAAACCTACTCACAAAGCAAACAAAAAAACCCTCAAAAAACACAGCAACGTATTTAATGCAGGGGAAAAAGTGAGAGAGAAATGTAATTCCTACGAATGTGAGAAAATAGGCAGTCTTTAGACTTGTGTGGGTGATGCTCAGTGCATCAGTATTGAGACGTGCATTATTATTTAATTTTTCTTAACGTGAGGATTTATATAAGAGCAGATTGGAGAATTTTGCCATTGAGAACCTTCTGCAGGAAAACCAGGTGAAAATGTACTCAGATATGTAAAAGACGTGGCTAATACCAGACTTAACTTAAGAAAAAGGTATGTTCTGAGTTTGGTGGATACAGCAAGGAAGAGATCTGGTTCCCAGACATGCATGTGGTTACGTGCATTGCCTCTTGATTCAGCTGGGAGCAGTTTTTGGGAGGCTTCAGTCCCGTGACTTATGGAGTGCTGTGGCCTCCTGGGCTGCACTTAGTGAGCTTTAAAAGGGAGGTTAAGGAGAGCCATATACTTAGGAAAAACAGGGTAAAACAAAGTATGAAGAGGTGAATGTTCTCAGCTTGACTTAGTGACGTGTATTCTCCTATATTTTACAGTGTCACAGAAAGGTTGAGGTAGGAAGGGAGCTCTGGAGGTCATCTAGTCTAACTCACTGCTCAAGCAGAGTCATCAAGAGCAGGCTACCCAGGACCATGTCCAGGCAGATATCCTGGTTTGAGCCGGGATGAAGCCAAGTTCCTTTTTTACTGACTTATTTTTCTTCAGTGAACTCTTTTTTAAGGAGCACACTTGCTGAAAGTAGCAACAAGATTTCCAGCTAGTGGACTGATAACACTAAAATGCTTATAGATACTGCAACTGCTAAAGCAGAAGTCTTGTATCTGCAACCCTCCTATAGGGAGGAGAGGACTAAATAGATGGCAAAACTGACCAACCAAAGTATTATATATATTTATGTGGGACTTGGTATAACCAAGTCAGGGATCACATAAGTCAAGCCCTTCTTCTTCCTTTCTCTTCCATCCATGGCCAGCATCCAGGGAGGACTCTGTCTATCCCTCTCCTTTGATCCTCAGGCCCCTGCATTCCTGACCCTTCTCACTCTCTCTCAGCTCCTGCCTGCTCTGCCCTCTCTCCAGCAGCTCCAGGACACTGGGGAACTGCTCCCAGCTCAGGAGATGCCCTGGGAGTTGCTGGGGGTGGGGGGAGGCAATAGGGTTTTGCACATTCCTGAACTTACTTGTATATATTTGTATATATTGTCTTTTATCATTAGTATTTAATTAAAGCTGTCTAGTTTAGTTTTCAATTCAGAAAGCTTCTCTCCTTATTCTCTCTGTCCTTCCCTACCTGGGTGGGAGGGAGCATTGTTGCAGCTGGTTTAATTGTTGATCGTGAGTTAAACCGTTACAGCAGGTTTTGAATATCTGGAGACTCCACAACCTCTCTAGGCAATCTGTTCCCGCTTGTGAACTATAGGTTTTGAAAAATATATCCAAGCTTTCTCCATAAGGATAATATAAGGAGGTTTGTGGCTTCTTTGTACTCAGAATTATATTCCATAAATCCAGTTTACCTTGACTGGCAACCCTACAACCATTTCGACCAGCTTTTCAGTGTTTTCTATCAAACTCACTCTATTATACACTTTTTACCACATGTCTAGCCAACTAGTAATATTTTAGACACTCATCTTTCTCCTTTTTTATTAAATCCAGATACTAATGAAAGATTTGCCGGAAGAAGAGGTGAACAACTACTAATCTGGACAAAAACTAACAAGAACATTTCTTAAACAGCTAGAATAAAGTACAAGGGACTTTTTTTCAGTCTTCTGCAAAGTAAAGATAATTGCATCCAGCAAGATATGTACGTTCTCCTATTTGTTTTAATGGGATGTCTGAAAGAGAGATCCAAAGCATATGATTTTTGTCTGGGTTCTTACATTGCCTGTTTGCTTTCTCTCCTTATTTTTTCTTCTTTTGGTGGACCTTCTCAGCACAAGGCAGTTCGCTTTCTGCCTCACTGGCTGCCGTGCTGGGGCTGTGTGAGGGGAGCCCTCCACTCCAGCATCTTCCCAGCCTGACTCCAGCTCTGTTTCATCTTTTTCTTCCTCTTTGTGTCTCTAAGCATTCCTGTTACTCCTGGGGCTATCTACATGTTCTGGTTGCTTGGAAACCATTTTGAATAGCTACATAGGATTTCAGAAAACTTTTCTTCAATAATTCTCTCACTGTCTTTCTCATAGTGGAGTCCTGTTTTAAGTACTGACAAATAATTATTTTTAACTTTTATTCTCATTATCTTTAATGTGGTTCTTAGGTGGTTCTCTGTTCTTACAAATGCATACTTTTTTTTTTCTTTCTTTCTTTTTCTTTCACCTTTATCCTCCAATGGAACCTTTAGTGCCACAAATCTGTAATGCCCTTCTAATGCAATGCAACTGAAAAAGTCATCACAGCCAGAGCCCTGAAAGCAGGCTTTGTCTGGAGGTACAATGCAAAATCACAGAGGCTACAGTGCTGAAAATATCACAGGAGTATAAATAAGGCCTGCTCCCTTCATCCATGCTAACCTGATGGTGCTGTTCAAGGAGGAGGAGCAACAGGTCCCTGGCCAGCTCTTCTGTGACTGGGAAATAAGAATTAACACCTGCATGGAGAAAGATTGAAGGCCAAAATAGGGAGCAGAGACATTGCAAGAGCCAAAATGAAGGCAGGAAAAAGGCTCATTGTCCTCCCTACGACTTAACTGGTCAAAGCGTAAGGAACCAATAACTTCCTTGCTACATTTTGCTTTTCATGAAAGCCAGATGTTTTCTGTGTATTGAACATGAATATTTTGATATGGAATAACCCTATGTTCAAAGTGGGATCTTACTACATTTGTGGACAGAGTTAATATTTTCAAAATGGCAAACTACTTATTTCACCCTTTAGGACTCTTTGGGACCCTTGAACTTGTGCACACATTTTCTATAATTCTTAAGGTCAAATATAACATTCTTAATATTCTTTTACTCTGCTCATAGGTTTCTAAGACTTATGGATATTCTAGTTGTTTGTCTAAAAAAACATTTTGGAAAAGAATAAAATTATTCACCGTGGGTAACTAGCTATTTCCATTGAACTAATTTGTCTTAGATAACTTGGTTTAAAAATAAACTGATTGATAGCTGAGTAGATACCTGCACATTTAAAATGACTGTAGAAACGTTTCTGGTTAGGACCAAGGTTAGTGACTATCAGCGACCTTGAGGAAGGAGTCCTATATTCACTTGTGCCCCTTCCTCATGATCCTGGCTTGGAGTCTGACCTTTTCCTGGATCCTGGCATAGGTCATTCCCTGACTCTCCATCATTACAACTGCTGAAGGGTCTGTAGACCAACAAACCTTCATGAAGGAGCATGAAAACACCTAATTGTACAGTGTTTTAATGCAAGTCAGTGTTAGAAATCCCTGTCTATTAATGAACAGCAAATTAGAACAATACAAGTAATATGTTTTCCTACAGGTATTTTATAGTACTCCAGAAACAAAACTGTTGTGTCAGCTGAAGTTTCAGGATGCTCAGAAGTCAGCTGGAGATCACTTGAAAAATTTTGTTTGAGAAATTAAGCTGTTAGTGTTAAAACCAGAAGCATGTTTGAAGCTTCTCAGTATGACTACAGAGCTGATACCTCTGCCTGGAGGCAGCTTTGGCTTCTAGTGAAGACACAGCACGAAGACCAGTCATAAAAGGTCTCCTAGACATTACTTATGCCACCACTTTTTCCATCCTGCAAGCTCTGCTTCTATTATCTACAAGAAAATCAGAGACCATGTGACTCTTCTGTCCCTTCCCCAGGAAGTCATTTATGTCTCACACTGCAGAGGAAAAGCAGGGAACAGACTAGCCCTTGGTACAGGAGTCCTTCACCTGTTATCTGAACATCTACAGTTCAGAAACTCTGAAGAGTCCTTATTTCTACCATTCTAAGAGTGATTTGATTGTTGCATCATACCTCTATCTTGAAAGTCATGTTTTTATTGTTAGATAGGTAATACACTCAGAGTTTGCTAAGTGGCATAAATTCAGCCTTTTAAATTAGTACACAGACAACACTTTGGAAGTGGTGAGCTCTTCAGCAGAGCTGAGAAGATTTAAGGGCATTGTGTTATTTTGGCCTAGTCCTTTGATCCTCTTCTTACTTTGTCTGCTAATATTTCAGAAAGCAACCCAATGCCTACATCTCAGTGTCCCACGTGCTGGGGAAGGAGAAAGAGGTAGGGAGAAACGTATATTTCACTGCTTTTATTCCCACGAGAACAACAAATCACATGGGAGTAGAACAACAAGTTCTGCTAGGCACAGGGAATCTGCTTATGAGACATCTCTGCATACTCTCCAGGTTTCATTAGCTTTAAGTGGATTTTTTCCACTCCTCCAATTCATTGTTATTTCAAAACCAAATTTATTCAAACTAGGGAAAG
>NW_009953799.1:884385-906337 GCF_000747805.2 Chaetura pelagica
GGGAAAGAGGCAACTCCTCAAGTATGGCAACTTCAAACTCAAGCACAAAATGTGCTGTATGTATTTTTTTTAAACAGTTCAATAATTAAAATATGCATCAGTAACAAGAATGGGTTTATGGTAAACTCTTTTCACGCTGTAGGGAATGCTAATAATTATTGTGATTCCTGTCATGCTTTTGAGACACTGCAGAACCTGAAGTTGTTATGGGGAAATTATTTTTCTACACTGGCTGTCTTGCAAAAATAACCAGTTCTGTGTTTATTATTATCTAGGGAGAGAGTAACACAATAGCTACACCTGATGGTAACTATATTAACTGCTACTTTTCTGAAGAAAACTGCTAGGATTTTTCTTACCAGGGACACAACAATCAAGCTCAGACATAAATACTTAGGCTAGTTTTAACAAATGTTTTTTCATTAAGATAAATTATTTTTTAAATGTTTCCACGTTGAATAATCTTTTATATTTCAAATTTTCCTTGCAATTTATCTTTTAATACACAGTAACGTTGTCCTTTTGACTTGATTATTGTCTTCTCCAAGTAGTGATTTTGGACTAGAATCAAGTCACATTTTCTTCTCCCTATTCACTTCTTAGGTTTGATATTTCTGCTTCATTTGGGTAACAAAAGTATCTTTCAGATTATGAACAACAGGAAGAGCTGCCCTGTTACATTCTGGATTTCTGAAGAAAATTGAAAGTAGTGCTCTAATATGGATAAGAACCTACTCTAGGTCTATAGAAATTCCTGTTACATGCCAAGAAACAATAGAGAAGGAGGAAAGTGTTTCAGAAGCCAGTGTTTGGCTTCTGAATATTAGTGGGAAGTGATTTTTCTCATTAAGAAGTCAGAAAATGTTGGTGGAAACTTAAAATCTTCATTTTGCTTTAAGAAGAATGAAAAAAACATCTTACATACTTGTTCCATAAATACATGATTATTCCTTGAATAGAAGTACATTTGAGAGATTTGCTACTAATTGAAGAAGGCTAAAATAAAGGGAAGAAAATAATATCCTGAAGTTCTAGAGTTTACAGTGTATGGGAAATAATTTTGACATAATGAACAGAATGTTACAGCAAGAACTGAGAAACAGGAAGAAATAAAGCAATGGACTTGCCACCAATGTTTTTTTGGTGAAAAGTCTTCATTGTATGGCTTTTTTTGATTTGTGTTTGCACCCTGGCTGATTTAAGTTTGATGGTTTAATTTTTGCCTCAGAAAGTTCAATTTTCTGTTAAGTTTCATTACTGGGAATTTAGAAGAAGTTCCCATAAAAATGAATTTATGAAAGGTAAGAATTTACAGGTCTTATTTTCTTTATAGTACCTGAACTTGGATTTTTATAGTGGATAGATATATTTTCCAGTCTCATTCCCCACTGGTATTATGAACAGTAATTCCTGGGCTGCAGCATGCTTTCAAATTTACAGTTTCCAATGAACCTCAACAGGTAACTGCCACCAGACCCCTGCTACCCCAAGCAGTTTTGTTCCATGACAAATTGCTTACACATTCACAAATTAAAAATGGTGATGTTCCTTCTAGACACATATGAAGAGTTGATCTTCCTCTGTATAAGCAATGACTCCAAGGTTTTAAGAAGCACAAAGGTAGAGGAGGAGCAAAAGGATCTTTGGTATGGAATCAGTGATGAGAGAGGAGGGAATAACTCTGTCCATAAGAGACATCTGTGACCACTGGAGCAAACTTCCATTCCCAGCGCAAGGTCCAAATTTGAGTACTGCCTTCATTCAAAATTCACAAAGTGCTGTCCTAGTATTTTTCAACCTTGGCAGGAGGGGAAAAAACCTACAAGAGACAATTTGCTTCTCCTATTCCACTGGTCTAGAAAGAACACAGTCATATCACAAGAAAACCAAAATGGCACAGAATGAATGGGCACAAGTCACCACTCAAATAAACCACCACATTTCACCACCTTCACCTGGTTAGACTTGGAGGGGCAGCAGAACCTCTGCTAAAACCATGCAGGTTTTTTTTCTTCTCTCTAGCCTTCATCATTGCCTAAGGAAACAGGACATCTTCACTGATCCAAGGCATTCACTCAAGTACGTCTCTCAGAGGATCTGTCCACACCCAGCTCACCACATTTGTTCAAAGGCTGGCACTGGTCTTCAGTATCCCATTTGGAAGTTCAGCAGAGCTGAAAATTCATCTGGTGGAAAACTGAGGTCCAAAGTTAATTGCTTATTAGTAAAAACGTTTCTAGTGAGAACTTTGTAGATTGTGTTGTCCAACCACGTGTAAGGGCCTTCCATATCACATTTCTCAATCAAAGGTCTGCTTAAACTAGTTATGCTGATTGCAATTTGCTTAAAGGATGGTTAAAGGTTGCTGGAAGGATGCCAGAGTATCTATTGCTGGAATATGCACCTTAGAACATCCAATGACAGGCAAAAATGCAAATATGACAAGTTTTTACCAGAAATCCCTGTTGGAGCATGGAAAACATAGAGCAAATAGGGTTTTCATTTGCCTGCATGCAGCAAAGCACTTGTTACACAGAAGGAACCTTGCAAAGCCAGGCTCTCCTTGGGACAATGAGGTCAGAGGGAACCTTGCCATGGGTGGCTGCTCCTCACATAGCAATGTGTCATAAACAAGAGAAGCAACTTGTTTCTGCTGAGTGTTTTCTTGTTCTTCATGTGGGAACAGGTCTTCTTCACAGAGCTCGTCTTTTAGCCAGAAAAATGGGAAGAGCTCTAGTGAGAATGAAGATACCTCTATGCCTCTTAAGTTCAGAGCAGCCAGGGATTACCCTCTCACTGACCTGGGAAGTGTAACTTGGCTCCAGACTCTTTCAGATCCTCAGTACTGGAGCTCTTGGGGGAAAAAATAAGGAGACAAAAAAATAAAAATAAAAATTAAAGCATGTCTCTGAAGGGGAGGTGTCAGTTTTCATTTCAGCTTGTCCATACTGGCTGATAACTTATTTTCCAATAAAGGTGCTGATGCTTAAACAGAAAAATTACTTCAGAATCCAAAAGAACAGAGAGAACTCTGAGCTCAGCCTGTAAAGGTCTTCCAGTAAAGACACATCAGTGCTAAGTCCATGTTATTGATCTTCTCCTAATGTAATGAATTAACTCACAGAAGCACTGTGTCTAGGGAATTTGGTCTGACAAACCAAAATGCCCCATTCATGCACTTCTTGAAGACGAGGGAAGAAATACCACTGACTGACTGAGACAGAAATCTCTGACTCATCAAGATTAAACATCAGTTTATATGTGCAGCTGTATCATATTGACTGTAACTAGCCTATCTGCTTACTTGGGGAACAAAGCAGCAACATGCCTTTTTCTGCATTTGCTTCCTGGCCCACCTCCAGGTTCATCCTAAAAATCAAAGGCACCTTTTTCATTTTTTTTCTAGCCTTTCTTTTTACAGAGTAAAGGTCTTCAGGACTTAGGGTGTGCCCTTTGCATGGAAATCTACCTAACATATTTGAGAAGTTACTGTTGAAATACTAAGCCAGGCTGTTGTGCATAGGTAGGGAACCACAGGATTTGGGGCACGACATGTGCCCTGCTCTCCCCTGCTAGCCACATCCTGAGACCACTTTCTCTTGAGTCACAGCTCCATGGGCATGCAGGGTGCTTTGCAAGTACATGAAGTGACAGCTCCATATGCTAAATATCTGACAATTTACAGTGGGCTTTACACAGCAAAGATCACAGCCAACAGTGGCGGCGTTGGAAGGGGTGTAAGAGGACAGAAAACACAAGCATGAAAGTTACTGAAATGGGCTTGATGTTGTATGTCCAACTATGGGAAGGAAGTCTTTGGGAGAGCTTGCAGGCACACATGTAGAAAATTGTGGTTTTGCAGCCTGTAACATAGGTTGATTCTGCAGTGCTCTTCACTCAATGCTAAATTAACGTTTCCTCGGTAAAAACTGCAGTGGGTTCACATGTAGCCACTTAATTAATTCACTTAAAAGAGTAATTAATTCATAGATACCACCACTTCCTTAGGGCTACTTTTTAGCATGAAACTAACACTATGGGTGCAGTCAAATAAGAAAAATAATTTCTCTGAACTGTTTGATTTTTTAAGGTAGTGGTGGAGAAATCAACAAAGCCCTGAGTCAGCCCCACAAATCCCTGCTGGATGTTTGGTCAACCTCCTTTCGTTCTTGGTGTTGGTGCCTGGCTGCTGCAGGATGGAACACCCCACTTTGGACAAAGCCCCGAGTCAGCCCCACAAATCCCCGCTGGATGTTTGGTCAACCTCCTTTCATTCTTGGTGTTGGTGTCTGGCTGCTGCAGGATGGAACACCCCACTTTGTCTGGAAAGACAGCAAGAAATCAGAACACATTACTCAGAGGCTGCAGCTCCTGGCAAACTCACTTTCATGCCACATCACTTGCAGGTAGAGAACACTGCACAGTGACTGCAGCTCATGAGGGAACTCTCTGAAACCTCTTGCCCCAAATCCTGCAATACCCTGTCAATATCTAAAGGGTGAGACCCTACTCAGGCATAAACCCACTACCTGCACACTGGCTTATGAACTCTGGTTCATAAGTGGTTTATGAACTGTGTCCTGTTGCTTTGAAGGATTAGAAAGACCATTACATCCTCATGATTTGATTTTGTGCACATCAAAAAACATGACAAGAGGCCAGCTCTTCTCTGCTGAGGCTACGTTCTCCCTATGTTTCTCTTACAATCAAGGGATAGAGAACCTCCTACAGATGGCCATAAATTCAGACTCCTTCTGTACCTGATCCATTCAGTATCCTCTGATTATAACGAGAGCCTAGTGAGATTAGCACCACAAAGCTAATAGCCTTTGCAAAGACTTCTTACACATCCTTTGATGTCTATTACTGAACTCAACAACTCATTGAATTGAACATTAATTTTAGAAAACCATCTGTTCTTGAATTGAAGGCACTGCAGATAAGATTATCTGATATCTCTGTCTCATCCAGTCACCATTATTTTTCTTTGTAGTCATTGTGGGGAAATAGGACATACAAAAATATTTTGAAAAAATAGTACCCCCAGGTGCCTGCAAACAAATGGATGGCATTCAGAGGTTCAGATGAGATGAGTCCACTTCAAACAATGCTGACTATACCACTGCTTCTCTTCTTTCATTATCCCTTATATTTTATTTTCTGTTTTACTCAGTAGGAGGTTTTTCCTGAATCCCAAGCAAGTCATACATCATCTTTCACTGAATGAGAGAGACAGAGAGGCTTCTACCCTGTGTATCTGTGCAGAGATTCTCATAAACATGAGCAAAATGTCCTAGAGCCTCATAAATGCAAAACCAAGTTAAAAATGCCACACTTTTAACAGGAATTACAGTATTTGCAGACCTTCCTAATCTTTGAGCACTTGAGGCTGACAACATTGTAAATACCAGCTTCTGGCCAAAAATGAAAGGCAAATTTTATAATTTTCATGGAGAATGACACAAAAGATAAATAAAGATGATCTGAAAGCTCTGTCAAAAAGTTCATATACAAGATAGACCACTCAGGAGAAAGATGTCTCATTTGGAATGTCTGCTTACATCATAAAACAATCCTTCAGATAGATCAAGCATGCAAGGCAGATTAATAAAGAGCAGTAAGACATTTCCACCATCTGTACTGCTGAAAGGAATGGAGAAATGTAAGACTTCATCAGCATATCCAGAAGCCACTCCAACCTTGCAGTCTGCACATCCACTGGAAGAAAGATATTAAGTTTGGGCTGAGCCTTCAACAAAGTCATCAAGCCATTATCTAGACCAAAAATCTTTCCCATTCAAATTGTCTTCAGAGCAAATCATTCCTGTTGACAGGTCATTTTCAGCCCCACTCCACCTGCAACTCCCAGTTTTCTTTATTTCATCCTGAACACTAACCTTAACCCAAAACCTAAATGAACCATGTAGAATGGTCTCTTTCAAACCCACACTCCCAATCCTTATCTCATTTTAACTCTCCCATCTCTGTACAGACAGGATGCATTACTCCCATGAAGGAGCTGGGAAAGCAAACTGCATCATGTCCAGGCTCAGTTCTATATTTCAATTGCTCCATGATAGTCACTTGTCATACGTCTGAGGCTGGCCTCCCCTCTGTTGCTTATACCATCCTCAGTAGATCATGTGCCTCCTTCAGGAGTCCTCTTGTGTAAATGCACCCTCTAAGTCTCAAGCTCCAAGTGTGTAAGAAAGTCCCTGTTGTGCACTCAGGTGCTCAGGAAATTAGAGTGCCTCAGTCCAGGCTTGAAGACCATGGGACTACCTTAAAAGTACAGTTACATAAACATAAATATCTCATCATGGGAAGGCAGACACAGAGGAAGTGTTTTCAAATCCACATCTTGAAAGTCGTTAATCACATTCACTAGTTTTCTTGCTTTAGAATATTTTTTTTTTCTCTTGTATTTAGAATTGGTTGATATTCATTAGCATGTGTTTTTAGGAATTTTCCCTTGAATATGGAGATTGAAAAGTGTTTTGAAATGAAGGTATTCTTAGACAGGCTCTAGGAGCCTGAACTTCAACATGGACATCATCCACTCAGAATAAAACCATGACTTCCCTTAAGTGCATATGTCTACCCCCCATGATGATAGATCAGCAAAGAAAGGCATCTCTTTCTCAGATGCTAAGCACTCACTCGTTTCTCTTTGCTTTAGCTGGCAATACCAAATCATTATCCCAGGTTTCAGTAGAATTTTCTTTTTAAATTGGTGTACTGGGTTTGTCTGGGATGGGGTTAATTTTTTTTCATAGCAGCAAGTATGGTGCTGTGTTCTGGTTTTGTGACTAAAAACAATGTTGACAACACACCAGTGTTTTAGCTATTACTGAGCAGTGTTTGCATAACAAGGCCTTCCCTGTTTCCCACTTTGCTATCCCACCATGAGGTTGGACAGCTGACCCAGATTGACCAAAGGGGTATTGCATGACACATAAAGTCATGCTCAGCAATGAAGACTAAGTGGTGGGTAGTTTGGAAAAGCTAGAAATTGCTTGGAGACTGTGAATCAATCTACTTGTGGGAAGCCTCTGCATCACTTGTTTTGCTTTTTCTTCCTCTTTCCTTAATTTATTAATCTGTCTTCATCTCAATTTACGAGTTTTCTCACTTTTTCTCTTTATGTTCCACTCCCTGCCCCACTGTGAGTGAGCAGCTGGGTGGTGCTTAGCTGCTGGCCAAGGTCAAACCACCATAATCAGGATCAATTTGAGTCAGGGAAAAACATAGTTCCTTCAGTTTCTACCTCCAATCATGCTATTTGCTTTGAAAAAACTCCAGAAATTGTCCAAAAGTCAGGAAGTTCTGGTTTGTATCTGTTCACATGTTACTGTGGAATGCAGGAATGTGACCTCATCTACAGTCAGTGACAGAGTCTAACACATATAGCATGGATATATGCAGAATATTATTCCAAAAACATGAGCAAATAGTGTGCATGATCTACTTACCACAGCTAAATGTGGGTACAAAAAGTTGAAGAAATGCTTATAAAAGATTCCAGCTGTGTCACGTGGGCCACTGTCTGCACTAACTTAGTTGATGCTGCAGTGGGGGAACTCTGGTATGACTGGATCCATGGTAAAAATGGTTGAGTGTCACAGACAGACCATGACAATCACTAGTGGATTCTCTCTAGTGACACGCACTGGCGTGGTCCTGGTGGGGGTCAGTCCTGCTCTTGGCTTCACCCTGAAATTTGTAGTGAATCCAAGCAGATCACATTACTCACCTTTGCTGCTCACAGCCCTGAGCAGTGGGCAGTGGCCATAACAGCCTCTATTGCAGGCTGCCTGGATGCCTTTGCTGAAGTGCCTCAGGCATCAGTTCCTACCTAGGAATGACTGCCAAGCATTTCTGGCAGGTGACAGGGCTCTGGCCAGAGGTGCTGCTGGCTGAGCCAACCCCGAGGAGCTGCCGGAGTGGTGGCTGCAGTCACAGGGCAGCCAACGAAGGAGGCCAGAACCCACAGAGGGGATGGGGTGGGAGAGCCTGATGAGGCAGCCCCTCAGGGAGCTGGAGGCCTAGGGATCTCGGGGATGGCGCTGGAGATGCCAGCCTCTGCAGGGAGGCAGCAGGGCAGGTCCTGCATGGGGGAGACAGAGCTGAGGTCCATGAGGGCAGCGAGGGCTGCAGCTGGGCAGCTCAGCTTCTGGCTGCCATGGGGCACCACTGGGGCTTCCATGGGTCAGCACAGCCAGGGCCAGGAGGTGACCCTCCCCAGGGAGAGTGGGAGATCATCAAAGTGTCCCCATGGCCAGCGTGGGGCATCGTGGAACAGGCTGAGCACCCTGGGGTCCCCTCAGCAGGACACAGACCGTGCCTGAGGGGCACCAGCCCTGAGAGGTAACCTGGCTCTGCATTTGCAAGAACGCTTTTGTCCCCTGAGTGACAAGAAGAGCTGAAAGGTAAGCTTTGTGCTAAAAGACGTAAGGAAGAAGGGGTTCAAGTAGTGAGTGCACATGAAGGTGAAGGGCTTTCTCCTTCTCTCACACATGGCTCCGGCCTAAGAGCTGCCGGAGGGGTGGCTGCAGTCACAGGGCAGCCAACGAAGGAGGCCAGAACCCACAGAGGGGATGGGGTGGGAGAGCCTGATGAGGCAGCCCCTCAGGGAGCTGGAGGCCTAGGGATCTCGGGGATGGCGCTGGAGATGCCAGCCTCTGCAGGGAGGCAGCAGGGCAGGTCCTGCATGGGGGAGACAGAGCTGAGGTCCATGAGGGCAGCTCACATACTGGCTGCCATGGGGCACCACTGGGGCTTCCATGGGTCAGCACAGCCAGGGCCAGGAGGTGACCCTCCCCAGGGAGAGTGGGAGATCATCAAAGTGTCCCCATGGCCAGCGTGGGGCATCGTGGAACAGGCTGAGCACCCTGGGGTCCCCTCAGCAGGACACAGACCGTGCCTGAGGGGCACCAGCCCTGAGAGGTAACCTGGCTCTGCATTTGCAAGAACGCTTTTGTCCCCTGAGTGACAAGAAGAGCTGAAAGGTAAGCTTTGTGCTAAAAGACGTAAGGAAGAAGGGGTTCAAGTAGTGAGTGCACATGAAGGTGAAGGGCTTTCTCCTTCTCTCACACATGGCTCCGGCCTAAGAGCTGTGTAACAAAAAAAAAAAAGCAGGTTTACTTCTATTGAGACCTGAAAGCAGAGACTCTTTCAGCACTTTTATCTCGAGTTTTATATCTAAACTATGTAATTTCCACGGCACTTCAGCTGCGATGGCAGATGACTGCACAGAGCTCGCCAGGGTTTCTGCCTGTGCCGGTGCTGGTGCCGTTTCAGGAGAGCAGCGCAGCAGCAGCAGCATCTTGTGGCCAGGAAGGCGGTGGCTGCACCACAGCAGGAGCCAATTCCCACCAACAACCAGACACAAACAAAAGAAAACGAAACAAAGGAATAGACAGTAGCGACAGAAAACTTTTCCCGCTATAATGTGTATTTTAAAGTTTTCTCGTGTTTATATGCATCTATATATTTCAAATATAATACCTACCTGAAATCTCTGCTCCACGGGACTAACACCATGTCATTACTTCAAACACCAATTGATTTGGTGCCAGTGTGTTTGTGTCCTAGTTAGCACTCTTAGACTTTAAACATGCAGAAGTATAACAGTAGGATTTCAAGGGAAATCATGTATGCAGTTAGGAGCTTGTTAGGTACTCAAGAGAGAACAGAATGATGTTTTAAGCATGAGTGAAACATTAGATGTATAATAAGACATTCTGAATTTCTGCAGGAACAGGAGTGTACTTGTCTTCTCTACACAAGGTTCAAAACAATGCAATTTTTTAAAAATCTGTTTTCCTTCTGGTACTAGTAATGTGTTTAGTATGTCAGACACCCATAACTCAAGACAGATGATTCTGTACTTAAAACATGCATCTTACTTACATGTCCTCTTTACCATTGTTCTGAGTCTGGCTGGGATGGAGTTAATGTTCTTCACAGCAGGTCACACAGTTCTTTTGGATTTGTGACCAAAACAGTGTTGATAACACTGGCATGTGTTCATTGTTCCTGAGCTGTACTTGCATGGTATCAAGACCTCCTTTGTTTCTCAGTCCATCTCCACATTGAGTAGGCTGGGGGTGAGCAAGAGGCTGTGAGAGGACACATCTGGGACAGCTGACCCTGACAGACCCAAGCAGCATCCCATGCCATAAAACTTCATGCTCAGTAGTAAAAATGGAGAATAGGTGGCTGGTTCTCAGAGAATTGTTGGGCATCAGTCTGCTGGTTGGAGGTGGTGAGTAGTGCCTTTGCACCACTTGTTTTGCTGGCTTTTTTTCCTGCCTCTTTTCTTTCACTCATTGAACTGTTTTTTATCATGATCCACAAACTCTTTCTTGCCTTTGCTAGTTCAGTTGTCTCTCCCACCAGGCTGGAGTCAGGGAGTGTGCATGCAGTAGATGGTTGCTTGATGGCTGGCCAGGGTCACAGCCAAGCATGCTTTACTTCTTACCTTGTTTTACACACACACACAAAATACGTTGTGTTCCTAACTAATAAGTGTGATGTATCTCAGCTAGATCTTGGAAAAAAAATAATTACTTTACTACACAAACTGGAAAATGTATCGATTTTAAACTCCTAAGACAATATCTGTTATAGATAGATATAGAGTAATACATGCAGTTAGACAGAGACAGCCATTCTAATACCTGTCTCTATACAGTCACACAAAATAAACAGATTGCTTTTATCATAGTACAGTCCAGAGGACTTGGCTGTCTCCTTGACCATCCCAAAATGGGCACTGTGGAAGTGTTGCAAGACCCAGCTTCTGGTCTCTACCCTTGACATGCAGCTGCATACCAGCAGGGAATTCTAAATACGTTATCAAATAATGCCCTATTCAACCAGACCTCAGTGATGGCTGAAATAAGAGCATCTGCATGCTGTGCTTAGAGCCCTGTGTCATTCAAGACCCTGAGCTGAAAGGTGGTCAGCACTTCTGAGAGATGGCTTGGGGAATATAGTATGTATAGTCTGTATTGGGATCCTGCTATTCAACTGCCTTCGCACATTGCAGCAGTTAAGGACAGATGGGTCTATTTGTCTCCCAGAGCTCAAATCCCCCCAGCTTTCCCCATGCAGTCACAGGGATTCACAGCTGTACTAGAAGGTTACAACTTGGCACTGGCCAAGGATAATTTTCTTTGAATGAAGCTGCAGCTTGATCTGAGACAACATGTCAAAACACCCAACTCAACAGTTAATGGAAAACCTGATGAATGTTAACGCTGTGGTGTCACACACTCAGAAGTGTGGAATGACAAAATCAAGGTAATTTCTGATTCTGGGGCTTAGAGACTAGGCATGACACTGAAAATATCTGTACTTCTTATATTAGTTGTACCCTTTGTGCTCTGCTAAGAACCTACACCAGTTGCTGCAGCCTCAACTAGGATTCAAGTCGCGTGCACAGGTACTCACTTCCCTCCACCACCTCCTCCAAATGCTTCCTCACCAGGCATCTGGGCTATTGCAAGCTGTACTTCACCAACTGATACAAAGAAATAGCAGATGGCAAGTGGCAGGGAAATCCCTGATGGATAATTAGATCCTTCACTACTTCCCTCTGCCTCACAGCTGCTATTCACTGGGATCTTAAAAGTGTTACCAGTGCAGAAGTATCATTTCCCTCACAATGGTCATCAGGATAGGCTGTGAAGTTCTCTTTTTAAAAAAAAATAGTCTGCATTCTAAAGGAAATATGGCATCCTTTTTTGTATCAGCTTCCTCTTGACCTTCCTTGGTCAAGAGGTGTCTTGGTTTCTCTGTGGACCTGTCACTGGACACTGTGTTGCCCTTGAATTGATCACTTACAAAAAAGAAGCTGCATTCCCCAAAATTATCACAACAAAAGGCAATATGGACTTGTGTTCCTCCAACTCCATCTCCTCATCTATGAGACTCTACATGAAGCACATTTTCCACAGATGAGATGAGCCACAACAAAAAGCCACTTTGATCCTCTGTCCAAATCCTGGTTTAAAAAAAAATTGTCCTCAGGAGAAAGTTTCCCCCTTAAATCTGGTATTTGTAGGCTATCCAAATCCAGAAATCCAGTGCTTAAATCCTAATGAGGATATGGAAATAGTGTGTTTATTCCTCTAATAACAAATCATCCTGATGACCCCTGTACCTGGCCAGGCTTCTCATGAAAGCTGCTTTACAGCCTGCACCAGTGTGTGTTACAGACTGTAACAAAGGAAGGAAAAACATTTCATTTGATAGGTTTTGTAGGGGTTGGGGTTTTTTGTTTGGTTTGGTTTGGTTTTTTGGGGGTTGTTTGGGTTTTTTTGTTTGTTTGTTGAAGTTTTTTGTGTGTTTCTTTTGGTTTTTATTTCCCCATATCAATTGTCATTGGCTGCCTCTTCATTCCTACTCTTTAGGACAGAATGACCATTCAAAAGTGACCAATAATGAGGAGTTAGAATTTACTCAGTGCTACATCAGTCCCAGTGAACATGAGAAAATTGCACATCAGTTCAGTGAATATTTTATTTTGCAGGAAGCAAACAGAGTACAAATTCAAACTTATCTTTGTCAGGTACTATGTTAAACTTGGAAAAAATAGGGAAAAGGCCTGAAGCAGAAACCATGACCAGATCAGTAAGTATAAGCTCTCACATTTCTTCATGGGTAATTTCTGGTGAAGGAAGTGTTAATTTATTTTTCTCATACTCAGACATATGATCCATATATACTCAAAAGTCTGTGATTTTCTTGAGAATATATCAGCTTACCAAAGAGTTAAGTGCCTTAACTAAAAGTTAAGTTGATGGCTTATTTCATTTCCCTACTCGCATATGCAAGAGGGCAGAAGAAAGAAGAGCATCATAGTTTTCCAGTCCTCTTGACTTGAAGCTCTCCAAAGCCAGCTGTCTCCAGGAGCTTGCTGTACTTGCTGCTCTTTTTCTTCTGTCTGCACCAACATGTTCATGGAATACAGTTGGGTTTCTAAAGGCCCACTTTTGTCTTCATTCAGAAGTGATTCAACCAGCAGCACCCCACCACCTGATTGAACAAAGAAATAAAACACATGCGGAGCTCTGAGAAGACAAGATACTTTTTAGCTGAGTTATTAGATCCTAATCTTTAGTTTCAAGAAGTACCCTCTGTGTTATGTCGTATTTCAGCATTACAGAAGACGAAGACCAAAAGCATGTGAGTGTGCCTCTGCTTGACCATGTAGGTACTGATGTCCCAGGGCTGAAGAAGATGCTATGGCTGGAATGGAAATTTCCCATTTCCCCCAGCTGAAATCCACAGGAGCTTACTGATTTTGCTGAGAACCTGGCTCTGTAGGCAGTGTTTTCAAAGCTCTGAAGGTTCAATGCAGTTAATGGGATTTTTAGTATGACTTATACACTGATCTAACAGCATAGTGTTGTGCCACATATCTGTTGTTTCCTTCTGAAAGCAGTTCTAAAACAAAATGCCACAAAACCTTTAAGAGTTAATCTTTCAGAGAAAAACGCCTTTTAAAGAGTTCATGTTGGTGTCTCATACGTAATGTACATACATCGGTAGAACCATTAGATAACCACATCCTTAGATTTTTACCGTAAGCTCAAGAAGATGCCAGCTGTGGGGACCCCACATTCAGGAGCTTTAGATAGACAAAATCCAGGTAGTTCCAGAGTAAAGACTGATCACCCTGCTGGTCGTTATACATTCCAGTGGAGTTGCTGTTGTTTAGGGTTTTTTTAATTGTAGGTTTGCTAATTTTTACACTCCATTTAGCACAAAAAAAAATATTAATATGGAACAATTTGGGATATTCCCACCCATACAAAGGTTGGGAATCACTTATACAAGAAGTTCCTGGTGTATTTATAATTTCATCACAGCTAAACTACCTGATCCTCTCTCTTGTCAGTCTTTGAATACAACCTCTTGAGCTGTAAATGCTCACCTTAGATGAAGAAGCTTTTGGAGGTATCCAGGTATCAGCAGGCATCTGTGCTAAAACAAGCTTCTGTATTTCTGTTCTAAGGTGCTCCTCTATGCATAAGTAACCCAAATGAGGGCTTTCCAGAGCAAGGCTATTTGGCCTGCTCTCCATGCCAGCTTGTACATGCCTGCTTTCCTGACTTGGATTGTGAAATCATCATGAAACCTGCCTTTATCCCAGTTGCTTGGCGTCCTCCATAGGAGTCATCCCAGCAGAGCCCACAGTGGGCCCATCTGATCAGTTAGTGACAATCTATTTTAGACAGCTGGCAATTCTGCTGTTTGTGCCTCTCCCAAATGCTGAACTCTACAAGCAATGTAGGTACTACAATCTTTTAAATGCATTGCTACTCCCCCCTCAGGTGCCCTTCCCGTTAGGGTGGGAACTTGATCAGCCCATGAACTTGCGTCATCTGTTAGAATAAAACACCTCAGCTTCTCTACAATTGCAACCAGTACCTTAGGCATCTTGGCTGCTATAGATGCCATCTGTGGGGGCTGCTGTTGCTCACCATTGGTGGGCTGTTTATTGCCACCTGCTTTGAGCACAGGGCACATTAGAGACACTCATATACACTAGGTCACTATACTCACTAGTAGGTGAACTCAGCTTTCAAGGGAGAAAGGAGTGGGGCAGGCACAATCCTTTCCCAGCCTCCTTTAGCCAGCTACTCCAGTGTGGTGGAGCCAGGTTAGGAGCAGTAATCAGTACCTTGGCATGAACTTTCCCTCTCTCTGATTTATCTTCAGACCATACATGGAGAGATAACTTCCTGTAGGAATCATCTTGTTCTGCTCCAGGTTGGGTTTTCCCAACACCAATGGACGCTTGAAATCTTATTCTTCCTGCCACTTCCAAGACATCACATGAAACTGGTTAGATGAAGGTGAATACTGAGTTAGTGTTTTTTTTAAAATGAGCTGTCAGAAACATCACACCTTAAATCCAACCTTATTTGGACACAGAGTATCACATGATGTTTGAAGTAGAGAGGGACCTCTGGAGGTCATCTGGTCTGTCCCTCTCCTCAAGCAAAGCCACCTAGATCTAGTTGCCCAGCACCATGTCTAGACAGCCTTTGAATATCTCCAAACTGGGAGATTCTACCACCCCCTGGGCACCCTGTGCCACTGCTCAGTCACCCTCACAGCAAAAAATTGTTTTATTCAGAGGGAATGTCCTGTGTTTCAGTTTGTGCCCATTGCCTCTGGCCCCACAGCTGGGCACCACTGAGAAGCACCTGGCTCCCTCTTTGAACCCTCCTTGCCTACAAAATACTCCTTCTTGCCAATGAAACATCCTTGCTTCCAGCAGCTGTAGCATTGGGACCTTAACATTTACTCCCACACGTATAAATGCTAACGGGTTTATTGCCTTTTTAACATCCTTTGGTGTTCAAGGCTGCTGATTATCCTTTCTGACAGCTAAAGGGCTGAAATAAATGTTTGTACAGCAGTATTATCCAGTCTCCAACTAAAAATTAAATCCCACCAACATTTCAGTGCTTCCACAGGAGTTTTGTTTGTTGGTTTGTTTGGTTTTTTTAAATTTCATAAGCATGAAGAGGTGAATAGATTCGATGCACATTGGCATCCTTGGCATTCATATCACAGCCTGGAACTGCAGACTTGTTTTTGTATTATAAATGCTGAAAGAAGAAATCAGCAATGTGTCCTACTAGCACTGCTTCATTTATCATACCAAAGGTTTATTGATCAAAGACTTTATTCCATTTCAAAAAACAGTACCTGTTTTAAAGCTACAAGGTACAGCACAGGGTAAAGACTAAATATGGACCTTTCAAACAACATGAACCTTAAGTCATACTCAAAATTTACCCTGAAAAGTTGGAATGAAATACTGCGTTTGATGTGCTTTTCAGCTCCTGACAGTCTGATTGCACTAATATGTAACACAAAGACATATTTCCTATTTTAAGAAATCTGTTTCATCCTGCTGCAACCAAATTGGTTTCAGCAAGCCTGGGCACAGACACTGTACCCTTTCTGAGGCTGCAAGGTGTGAGAACATTCAGGTCTTCAGAAACATGCTGACCTTCTTCTGGAAGCCACTCTACTGGCAGCCTTATAGAAGACATTGCAGTGGAAAGGCCATGCTTACTCTACTGGGCCTCACACTAAGGGCTTGAGAAACCCATGTGCTATTAAGGTAACCTGCAACTTATACTATTTTTGAGAAAGGTAAGATGTATGTGGATCAAGGGGTGGAACACCTTGATTCTGACCAGGAGCCCATTGCAGGTTTAGGAGGTAGTGCCTCACATCACAGCTAAGCTGACCAAGTGCAAGCCTGGGCTGCATCATGCTGCACATCCAGAGTGGTCTACAGCCACCTTGAAAGAAGTAACATTGCAGAAACAAGTTCTCATGAGAATATAATTTTTCATGTCCTGCCTGGTACATTCAAACCTATCTTCTGCTCTTGACTGATTCACTCCAGCTATGGACAGGTCCAGTTGTTACTTCTAAATAGTATTGGGAGCCATAAGATTTATCTCAGCCTAAAGGGCTAAAAACTCCCTGAAAGGGGACTTGAACTCTGTTGAGAAGGGCCATCTGCATCAAGCAGAAAACCCTCCACTCCAGCACCTTGAAAGGGACTGAACTTGGAAACTACTTCCATTACTCAAAACACAACTAACTTAGACATCTCCACCTTATTACTTTGTTCCTATGCAATACTTATTAATATTAAAATATCCAATGACAAGGAAAAAACACAGCTGAAATATCTCATGTATAACAAGGTGTCATCAGAAATGCCTGTTGGAGCATGGAAACCATAGAATAAAGAGGGGTTTAATTTGCCTGCATGCAGCAATGCATTTGTTTCAGGTCTTTTTTACAATGTTAGTTATTTAGAAAAAGAAAAAAAAAAAAAAAGGAGAACAAGGGAAAAAAATGGAAGAGGATCTGATGAGACCAGCTATGCCTCTGCTTTGTCAAGGCAGGTGTTGAGCTCAGAGAACTCTGAGCTTATTCTCTTACTCTGGCACTGACTTGTTCTGTGCTCATAGAGCAACCTTCTCTCTTTGTGTCAGGAAGGAAGGACTAAAGGATGGGCCAAGGTAGGGGCACATGGGAGAAAAAAAAGATGCTCTGAAGGATCACACTGTGGGGGAAAGGGTGGAGGGGTGAGGAAGAAGAGTAAGAAAATCAGAACTGAGTAGGTAAATTAATATAGTCTAATGGAAACAGCCCAAGTACTCTTATTACATTATTTTGTGGTTTCAAAGGGTCTGGCCTCTGAAGGTGAATAGAGAATTTCAGTATTTTCCTTATACATATTTCCTTGATCATGTAGCATAAGATATTAGCCAAGAATGCTTTAGCATTCCTCCAGAAGCTGGATGCTCAAATGCCAACTATCAGATAAGGAATGAGCAGCCCAAGCTATAGACAGCTGGAGGTTCTGTTTGGACAGGCATTAATTCTGCCTGGGAGCACACGGGCAATCACACACTGTCACCATGTGTTCGTGTTTAGCTGCTCTGATTTGGCATCACATCTGACCCTAAAAAGTCATTTAAACACCAATGATCTTCAAATTGTGCAATCACTATTCACTTCATTCCTTTTGAGCTGTGTTCCAGGTAATGAGGGGTCAATCCTGTTATTTATAGACCCAGCATCTTATAATCTTGATACATCTAGAAGGCAGGTGTGCACCTTGGATATTGAAGTTGTGCCCAAGCCACTCACTGATGAGTTAATGACACAGACAGCATGCTGTGGATCAACTCATGGCAGAAGTACTGTATTTAGGGAATTCAGGGATGGCAGGTCACACTGCCATCCAGCATGACCTGGATAGGCTGGAGAGTTGGGCAGAGAACCTAATGATGTTGAACAAGGGCAACTGCAGGATCCTGCAGCTGGGGAGGAAGAACCCCAGGCACCGGTATAGGTTAGGGGTGGACCTGCTGGAAAGCAGCTCTGAGGAGAGGGATCTGGGAGTCCTGGATAGATAGTAAATTATTCACAAGGCAGCTTGTGCCCTTGCCGCCAAGAGGGCCAATGGAATCCTGGGGTGCATAAGGAAGAGTGTGGCCAGTAGGTCAAGGGAGGTCATTCTCCCCCTCTACTCTGCCCTGGTGAGGCCACCTCTGGAATCCTGCATCCAGTTCTGGGCTCCACAGTGCAAGAGAGACAGGGTGTTACTAGGGAGAGTCCAGTGGAGGGCAACAAAGAAGATTGGGGGATTAGAGCATTTCCCTTGTGAGGAAAGGCTGAGAGAGCTGGGGTCTAGCCTGGAGAAGAGAAGGCTGAGGAGAGACCTTATTAATGTAAACAAGTATCTAAAAGATGGGTGCAGGGAGGATGGAGCCAGACTGTTTTCAGCAGTTCTCTGTGACAGATTGAGGGGCAATGGGCACAAGCTGGATCAGAGGAAGTTCCAATGAAATATGAGGAAGAATTTTTTTTCTGTGAGGGTGACAGAGCGCTGGACCAAGCTGCCCAGGGATGTTGTGGAGTCTCCTTCTCTGGAAACATTCAAAACCCACCCAGATGCAGCCCGGAGTGATGTGCTCTGGGGGATCCTCCTTTAGTAGTGGAATTGTGCCGGTGCAGAGGCGCGAGGGAGGAATGCAGACCAATCAGTATGATTGATAAAGCAAACTTCAAACTTTATTAGAAATGACAGGCACTTATATACCCTTATCCCGAATTTTGCATGTCCAGGGTTACACTTATGATTGGTCAGTTGTACTAGAACCTGCCACGATCTGAACAGTGACTGGTTCCCAGGCTCAGGTTCAGTCAGGACTCTCCACCCCAACTCCTCCTTCGGCACGTCTGGGTGTTTACTTCGTTGCCTCCCTTTTTATCAACTGGTTCTCATGAGAGAGTCCTTGGTCATTGAGGCCCAGGTGTTCTATCAGTAAAAACAGGATTGCTCACATATCTGTTGTTTATTAAAACAGCCTGCAACAGAATTGGACTAAATGATCTCTAGAGGTCCCTTCCAACTCTTGACAATTTTGTGATTCTGTAACATGTTTTGACAAGCCAAAACTGTCTGCTCATGGCTTTTTTTCAGGTCAAGGGCAGAATTACCAGTGACACCAGCCAAGACAGAAATTCTCTGACTTATCAAGGTTATATGGTGGGTCGATTTACATATGCAGCAGCAGCATGCTGACTATGACTGTCCTGCCTACTGTCTCAGGACAAATTGTAGCCATGTGAGGAACCAACATGTAATATTTTTAGAGGAAAAAAGTGTAACAGGAGAAAGTCTGGACAGAAGCTTTGCCTTTTTTATGCCAGCATATTTCATTGGCCGCTTGGTACATTCCAAGCAGCAAAATAATTTCTCTGAACATTTGTTTTTCTGGGGAGGTGGTAGGAATCAGCAAAGACCTGGTGAGCCTCCTTTCATTCTTGGTGTTGGTGCCTGGCAGCTGCAGGATGGAACACCCCACTTTGTCTGGAAAGCCAGCAAGAAATCAGAATACATTACTCAGAGGCTGCAGCTCCTGGCCAAGTCACCTTCATGCCACATCACTTGCAGGTAGGGAACACTGCACAGTGACTGCAGCTCATGAGGGAACTTTCTGAAACCTCTTGCCCCAAATTCTCCAAGATTCTGTCAATATCTACATGGTGAAATTCTACTCGGACATAAACCTACTACCTATACTGTGGCTTATGAACTGTGGCCTGTTGCTTAGAGGGATAAAAGGGCCCTCACAGCCTTGTGATCTCATTTTCATACTACAAAACAAGATAAAAGGCCAACTTTCCCCTAGTGAAGCCACCTTTTCCCTATGCTTCTCCTAGCATCAAAGAAGAGGGAGGCCCCCATATATGACTGCTGAGAAAGGTATCTCAGACTGCTTTAGTACCCACTGTAATGTCCAAATGCAGTTAATATTCAAGCCACAACAGCAAAGAGTGCCTTTCTGGTGCCTTCTCCAACCGTCTCTCACTCCAGTAATCTGTAATTCTGCTTCCATGAACTGACTGAATTATTTAAAGAAACAGCAGGAGGCATGCAATAAGGACTTGCCTAGTGTGTAAATAAATTACTTGGCTGCATCATTCTCCCTCTCAGCTGTCATCTCAGGGCATTCCCTGTAAGGAGCAGCCCTGGGCTTCAGCCAGTCATCAAGCTACAAAATTATTTTTTGTAGGTTAAATCAAAATCTAGAGGAAATAAATGAGTATCATTTTTCATGCCAAATTCCCCAAGCCTCAGGCAGGATTTTTCCTGGAACTTCAAAAATACTAACCACAGGGAGACATAATTTGGTTTGTTTGTACTATATTAATTCCCCAGGAATAAAAATTCTGGTAACAGAGCTCAGTACAGGGATCAGTTTTATTTTGCAGGAATTAAATACAAATTCAGCTTTGCTTTTGTCAGATATAGTGTTATAACTGAAAAGAATAAAAAAAATCTGAGGCAGACATATTGCACATTTCTGTTATATGATATTTATTGTGGAATAGGTGTTGATTTCTTCTTTACCTTCCAGATCTAAAGGGAAGCCCAAATCAGGCTGCCAGACTCACAACCCGTGCATGCCCAAGATCTATAATCAGAGATTCTCCTGACAGTGTATCAGCTTACGAAACAGTTAGTTACTTTAACTAAAAGCTAAGTTGATTATTCCCTCTAAGAAGAGAATGTCAGTTAGGTACATAAAAGATGTTCTATTATTTCCTTCCTAAAACAGCATCATAGAGTTTTCCAGTCCTCTTGATTTGAACCTCTCCAAAGCCAGCTGTCTCCAGGAGCTTGCTGTACTCTGCTGCTGTTCTCTCTTTTCCTTCTGTCTGCACCAACATGTTCATGGAATACAGTTGGGTTTCTAAAGGCCCACTTTTGTCTTCATTCAGAAGTGATTCAACCAGCAGCACCCCACCACCTGATTGAACAAAGAAATAAAACACATGCGGAGCTCTGAGAAGACAAGATACTTTTTAGCTGAGTTATTAGATCCTAACCTTTAGTTTCAAGAAGAAGCAACCTTGATATTAAGTCATGTTGCAACACCAGAGGACAATGTAAGAGCAAAAGCATCACAGCATGGCTTCACTGGGCTACATAGGTACTGATGTCCCAGGGCTGAAGAGGATGCTATGGCTGGAATGGAAATATCCCATCTTCCTGAGCTTACTCATTTTGGCTCTGTAGGCAGTGTATTCAATCTCTGAGGGTTCAATTTAATGCTTAATGGGATTTTTAATATGACATACACACTTGTCTGTCTAAACAACACCCCAAATCCCCAATCCTTATACTTAAAAACCAAGAAAGAGGAGTCCCTGTAGAGGAGACTAAAACAGAAAGGCAGATAAGGAGAACTTAGACCAGGTCTTATTTGGCTCAGCTGCACATGGTTTGATTACGAAAGCAAAAGACAAAAGCAAGAAACCTTTGCACTGACATTGAGCGTTGAGATCGGTGTGTTTCACGGTACTGACAGGTGTGCTGGTTTGGTTTGGTGGGTTTTTGGGGGAAGGATCCCAGGGATGGCTCCTTAAGAAGCTGAGAAGCTCCCCCTGCTCCAAACCCAGCCAAGGAGCCAGTAGAGGGACAACATGTGCTTCTGAGATTAAAATACAAAAGAACAGCTATAATACCTGAGCAGAGAAGCACTTAGGGTAGAAGAGCTGTGCAGGAGGAGGAGAGCAGTGCTGGTGTTTGGTGAGGAAGCAGGGGCAGAAGGTGCCCCAGCAGCAGTTTCCCTGCAGCCCATGGCGAGATGGCAGCTGTGCCCCTGCACTCATGGAGGAACGTGGTGGGACATTCCCTGAAGGTGCCAGGAGGGGGGAACTTGGCCCCTGGACTTGGATGCTGTGACCAGAGGATTTGCTGCCAGTGGGCTCTGATTGCTCAGCTGTGGAAGCCCCCGGGCCAGGGGAGGTGGCTGTTCCCGAAGCCCCCGTGACTCTGTGGGAAGCCCAGGCTGGAGCAGCTCCGGGCCTGGTGGGAAGG
>NW_009953799.1:906501-918404 GCF_000747805.2 Chaetura pelagica
GTGTGGAATTACAGTATTATTTTCCCCAAGCTGAGTCTGTTTTGCCCGGGCCCTTAATCAGTGAAGATCCCTCCTTGTCCTTTGTCTGGACCCAGGAGCTTTGTCCTTGTTAATTCAGTGTGTGTGGGGGGGAGCTGAGTGAGAGGCCATGGGGCTGCTCCTTTTGTTGTTGCAAACCACAACAAGCAAGAGTCTCTCTGCTCTTCAAGAGCTCACACTTACCAGGTTTGCAAGCCTTGTAGACTTTTGCCAGCAGTTGCCTGCATTTTTCATCATCCCAATCATGCAGTATCTTGGATAAAATGTACAGTTCAGCTTCTGGAATTAAATCATTAAAGAAGTCTCCTGTAAAGTAAAAATATATGTATTACACAAAACCTGCGAAACACAGAGGGTTATGTGAACCAAATATTTTCAGTTCTGTCCAGTTCTACAGACTCTGGGCTTTCCATGTTCATCACTGACATTAGACAGCAACAGAGTTACTGGTAGAAGTCCTCTGTGGCACTGCATAGGGAATTTTGTTCTTTTTTACTCTCAAGGTCTGAAATGTTTCAAAGCAACTGCTTATCTGAAACAGCTTTTGATACAAAGGAAAGCATCTGAATCTAAGTTTTCTTCAATAACAGGAATTCAGCTTCATAAAGCATTAAGAAGAGGCAGTTTCTCGTGGTTTCTGTCATGGTAAAAAAGGAAAGACTTTTTCCCTTATCCAATCGACTTTTCAAAGACTTTCAGTAACCACAAGCTACATCATAAATTCACAAGGAAAAACTACACATCTCTCACCTCCTAACACTAGCTTCATCATCATGCCTTTTGTTCAGCACCTGATGAACGGCATCCAAATTTTTCTCTCTGCATCTTTGCCATTTCACTCCCATTTCTTTGCACCACTGGCACGTTATATTTCCTGTGTTTCTCTATCCTTGCTTTTATATACACTCTTCTTTCCTCAAGGTTTCTTTCCTCTCTCTGAGCTTCAAGCAATATTAAGTCATTCTGAGGATTTTGTAAACATTAAAATTTAGATCTCCCTACACTCATTTTCATCACAGATGGTGCAAAGGCCATACAAGATCTTCTCACTAGCCAAGAGGAATATGGGCTAACTCACCCATAATCAAAGCCTGAAATATCTTAGGACTTGAAAATCAATCAATCATAACCAGAGAAGGAAAACCCCTTGCTCAGCACAGGCCTGGCATCCCACACATCTGCCAGGAGGTCTACACAGGAGAAAAGGGAGTGTTAGGAAGATTAATAACATGGACATGTCAGTTTTCCAGAAATGCAAGCCTTTTTTTAACTTTTAAAGTGTCCTTGTTCTGAAGAAATCAGATAGTTCTGTTCAGGAGTAAAGAGCTCTGGGCTCCTGAATAACCACACTGTGCCTCTGAGAGAAGGCAGCCTGCAGATGCCCAACCAGTTCAGCCCTGTGGTAGCAATGAACTGCAGAGCTGGGCTGGAGAGGCTGCAGCCTGGAACACTCTGCTCCCACAAGGGGCAGCTGGAGACCTAAGCCTCCAGCGTGATGCCTCTGAGCAGAGACAAGGGGCTCAGGAGCAACAGCTGGGGTGACACTGCACTGCTGTTTGCACTTACCTTCATGGAAATTGATCCGACACTCCTCAGGGGGAACAAATTGCTCTTTGGCCAGTTGCACAACTTTTGGCAGGTCATAAATTGTGACTGTGGAATTTGGGTACAAAGAAACACACTCCCGGGCCAAAGCTCCTCCACCTCCTTTTGGGAGAGAAAAGGAAGGTCAGCATTGACACAAAACCAACCTGTTCAGCAACATCCCCATGAAGTGATACAGGCAATGGTACACTCAGCCTCACAGAAGCTGGCAAGATATATTTGCTCCTCACATGTTGCTGAAAGTAAAGAGTGGGGACAGGAGAAGTCACTGTCTCCACTGGTTTTGCAGGAAGCTCCAGAGTCCCCAGCACCCAAGGATATGGGGTCATTCCCAGCTCTTAGAGCTTTCATGCAGCCCCTCAGCCAGACCCATCTGTGCATGCTGAAAGGTGGGAAATGAAAAACAGAGCCACTAAACCACAGGCTGTGAAAGCAGTGACAAAGCCTATGAGGGAGCCTGAGCAATCCCATGAATCCTGGAAGGACTCAGCAATACTGGGACAGAAAGCTGCTTGCAAGGTGAAAGGCTGCAGACAATATCCAATGACACTGACTGAAGAGGAAGAGGGAAGGAGTCTGACACCAGAAGAATGTATCAAGCTAGGCATGAAAATATGCCAAAGCTGTCATGTACACAAGGGGAAGGGCCACTAATCAAACAAGTGAGACTCTGTAGACAAAAGCAATCAGCTTCTTAACGCTCTCACCACTCTCACATTGCTCTTTTCAACCCAACAAAATCAGTTAAATGTTCCCTTTATTGCTGAGATATGTCCTGCTTTCCATTGCTTTGCCCATCCTAAAACACAGGAGTGATTTTTCTTTCCAGAGCTTCTAAATGAAGACAGCTCAGAGGCTTGTGCAAGAAGACCTGATGACACTCACCTCCCAGGTCATAGATCTGCGTGAAAGGGGAAAGGTCAAATGCAGCAAGAACATCCCTGCCACATACACTCCATACTGAGTTCTGGCCAGCCATGAAATTCAGCATTTCTTCTTCTGATCTAGTAATGCAAACAGACACAGCACATAGAAAAGGCAATTTACAATGTCCTTAGTGATTCCTATCATATAACTGTTCATATAAATTTTAGCTCTAACACTAACCTCTGTTTTTATTGACACAGAGTACATTCTCTGCATATAAACTTACCATGAATCTTACTGTAGCAGAAGGGTACAGCTATGCATCTGTGCATTTAAATAGGGAATTAAGACTAGTACAGTCCAACTAGTCTAACAGTGTATTACACTGCTAATTATCAGGCTTACAAGGGACTTTTTTTCCATCAACTACCACTGCCTCTGTGCCAGACACCTGTGATACATTTTTCAGCATTAAAAGCATTAATTTTAGCTACAATACATATAATTTTGGTATAAATATAGTAATGATTACCTGTACATCGCTCCAAAAGGGTCTTCAGATGAAATGCCAAAAGCTCTTTCATATTGGTTTCTTCCTTCTCTAAAAGAGCAACCAGAAAAAAGCATGAGTCTGGATTTCTTTTTCTTTTACTCAGATGCATCTGAGGGCTATTGCTTCAGCTAGTTTATCACCATGGAAGGTGGTCAATTTTGTAGAGAATATATGTCAGCCTGTTTGCAATGACTGTAAAGGAACCCTCATTTCCCTCCCCAAAATCTGCTGATACATTTCTCAACCTTTCACAAGAATGACTGGACAAAAATAACTGGTTCTTTTCAAGGCCAGGTTGGATGGTGCTTTGAGAAATCTGGTTTAGTAGCGAGTGGTGTCCCTGCCCATAGCAGGGGGGTTGGAACTAGATGACCTTTAAGGTCATTTCCAACCCGAACCATTCTATGGTTCTATGACTTATGGGAACTTCTCTCAGGTAAAGGTACAAGACTGGTACAATCATCACCATCACACACACCATATTAATAATCAGTTGCACAGACCTAAACAAGTGAAACTCCAGCCCCATATCAAACTACTCCTATACAACTTTGCACCAGAAGTATCCTTAGCCATCATTACTCATCATTTACTTTATTGATGCCTCCTCAAATAAGAGCCATTTCAGTGATCAAGCACTTTCCTGAAGGTCAAACACACAGAAATCTGATTCCTAGATCATCAGAGAAGGAAAAGGAAAACAAGAATACATGCAAATGGAAAACAAGAAAAAACGAGATCACGTTGGCCACGTTAACAGGCAAAATGGTCTATTAGTCTGGCTTTTCTGAGAACCAGCCAGCATCTTTGTTGTACCCTTCCCAAGAAACACACCACTCAAAGCAGCCACACAGATGCCACCAAGCAGCCTGCAACGGAGACTGCACAACACTCCTCCTTACCTCACAGCATCAGCCAGGTAGTGCCAGCACAAGTAGACTGTGTTGGAGTAATACATCATAATGTGGTATTGAGACTTGGGACTTGATTTGGTGAGATAGATGTTGGAAACCTCTGTGTTTCGGTAGAGGGCTAAAGGGTGAAACAAATATATTTACTAACATGTATGATATATAAGTTTAGGCGTATAGAGCCCTTCACCTGAGTTTCACTTTACACCTTTAATCATGCTGACATTTGCTGCTTCTCTTTCAGCTTTAAAGGAAATGGCTTTCCCAAGGGACTTTCTCCTCCTTTTCAGATACAGTAACTGGCCTAACTATAGTCACACTTCCCCCACACATCCTGCCTCGCCTCCAGAACCATCAGAGGTTAAGTATTTTAGTTTCTTCCTTTTCTTCTGACTTTATTACCTCCTTCTTGTGTCAACTCTACTGCCAAGAGCTTCAATCCCACACAGGCATCCAACAGTCTTTCCATCCCCGTGGTGCTGGTACCCAAGCGTGCAGCAATGGCATTTGAAGACAGAGGCTCTTCTGACTCCAGCAGATCAAACACTCCCAACTGACAGGCAGTGAACATAACCTCGGGGTAAGGAGAGGTGAGAGCAAGGGATCAGGTGAAAGCACCTACTGCCTTTCGAAAACTGCTTTGTTGGTGAAAATAAACCCATAATTTCTTTAATGGAAAATCATATTTCATATAAAGAAGTCCAATGATTAAAGTGAAGTTTCTCTGAACACAGGTAATAACCATACAGTGCTTGTAGTGCACCTTTTTCCATTTCTTTTCCTTTTCTGGATAAGCCAGCCAGTGCTTTTTGCTCACAAATGTTCATATTTAGAGACCAGATTTTGGGTGTGAATGCTCCTGCCTCTTCCTTAGTTTCAGAGCTCATTCTCAAAGTCTCTTATGCATTTTGCCTGGAGAGTACAAAGGCAACACTGCTCAGTGGTGGGCTTTTCTGTTGTTTTTGCTCTTTAACTAAGGCTCTAACATACACTCAGTGAACCCTGGAGACTCTCCTGTGGTTTGCAGCAGGGGGGAATATCCTGCTGTACAGATATTTTCAGGGAGATTGACATGCATGACTACAGTGGTCTCCTTGAGGCAAGGAGGTTCTTCTCATCCAAAAGAACTGCCCCATTTGGGACAGCAGAATTGCCCTACCGTTTCACAGAGAAAGTGTGTAATATCTTCAGGAACAACCCTCAGCCTTCAGACAGACATACATAAACATACATAAGCTGTACATGGTGAAGTTTACAAGTATTAGCCTATTTCTCTAACCATGTAAATACTCTTAGAACAGTAACAAATGCATCAAGTCATTTGACTGCCTATCTCTACAATGATTTGATGAAATCCATGGGAATCTCCTTTTAACCTCAGGATGAACATGGTTTAACCAAAGTTGAGATTGTTTCTCAAAAACATGGTACCAGTCTTAAACTGGAAAGCATTGGGCATTCCTCTTTCTCACCACGCAAAAGGATTTTTCATTATCCATTTTTCCTCTCTTTACTGTCAGCTCTGCCTTTCAGGAGCCTTAGGATGCAGCAGTATTTGCACAACAAAGAACATTCCATGTTACCAGGTTGGCCAGAGGTGCAGTAAGGGACAATAAGGAAGGTAACTAAATAGTAAACAAAGAAAAAATCTCCACTGCACTGGATATTATAATTTTATGCCCATGTGCTTACACACACAGAAAGGCAAGGAACATCAGTAAGCAATAAGGGAAGTAGAACTACTAGTTTGACCTTTGTGGCTTAATCAAATGCCATTTGGAAAAACAGTCAGTATACTAGACTCTTTCTCTCATCTGAAAAGAGGCAATATACAGAAGTTCTCAAGCACAGGATTCTGCATAATATATACAGACAAACCATGGACCAAGGAAGGACATTCTGTGAGAAGGTATTTGAAAAATCTTTTTTCTTTGCATGGTTTAACGGGGAGGGCATTTGGCAATTCAGGTCAGCGTTCTGTTTCTCAAACTCCCAAAAATAAAAGTAGGAAGAAACCCCACCACTGAAGGAACCTTCCACATCTGATGCAGTCAGACAGCAACCCCTCAGCTATAAGCCCCTGTGTTTTTTATAAAGCCTCACACTGAGACAAGGTCTGTTCATCCAAGACGTCAAAGGCCAGAGAAGTCTCACTAAATGCTGAGTCTAGCCTGAAGGGTCAGGTTGCTTTCAGATCTTTTTTCTTACCAAATTTCCTGCCTGTCTAGATGAGCAGACAGGATGCTTCTGTATGGGATGGTTTTCATTCCAAAGACTTACATGCAGGATCTAAAGGGAGATCTTTGAATATTTCTGTCTGCATACTCTTAGACATCTATCCAAGACTGAGTTATATTTCTTACCTTTGAGACTAAAAATCCACTGCTGTACTGCAAGATGACTTGGGGATAGTCAAGGTCTTCTGTGGAACCCATCTTCTTTCTGGACTGCAGCACTGATTCTCTGGTCCTCTTAATTTAAATAAGCTTCTTTCCACCAGACACAAAGCACACCAGCTGATCCACTTAATCTTATTGCTTCTGAGAAACACACTGCTTACAAACATGTTAGCTAAGTGATTTGGCCTTTCCACCAGCTTCAGATGTTCCTTTGGGTCTTCCATCATCAAGTTCAGGGCTAAAGAATCAGTGAGGATGAAAGCCTGTGTTGTCAGTTCAGTAGTTGATTAACATGCTGGTACTTTAGAAGCGCCTGAAAGCTTCTAACAGGCAAAACAGAAATCCTACAGAACAGCATCAAGAACCTGAACTCAATGTGATGAAGTTCATAAACCAAGGCAGAGTCTTTCTTGGGGCTTGCTCAAAAGCAGCTCTGTTTGCATTTTGATGCTGGAAGACTTCCCAAGATTAGAAATCATTACCTATGCCTGTCAGCCCAATGACGGTGACTCCAGAGGAAAGACAACAATTTGGCAAAATAATTCTTTAAGTGAAAGGAGGGCATTCCCAGGTGTGTAAGTGTGAAGGACTACCAGCTCAGCTTAAAGTGGTCATGACATACTCCTGGCCAATTCTAGCACCTCCCATGGCCCTAATTTCACTCACCCCTCTCACCCAAAAGATGTTGTGTTTCTTTTAGCCAATAGTGAAATAGCAATCTGCTTTAAGAGTTAATTGTTAAAGTTAGCTAAGCAGGTGTCACAGTTATCAGCCTTACTTGGAAACAGTACTGGTTCTCCAGGTTCTAACACCATGGGCTATCCCTTGTTATTAGAACAATAGGTCTGAACACACAGAAGTTACAGCAAACATCAAACCGTAGAAACACTTAGATCTCCTTGTCATGGCCAACAGTCTGTAAATATACTGCTACTGCCTTGCTAGGGCACCGGATTTCACTGTTCAGTGTTGGTTAGACACTAACATTCTATTTAATCTGTACTGTGGAGGCTGGAGATCACAAGCCACCTTTCTGCCAGAGTGACTGTGAATCTATACAGCTTGCATTTAATGAGACAGTTTCTCCTAAGGAAAAGCCTGGACAACAGGTTTCAAGTGCACAGCTACATTCATAATGAACGTCTTCTCCTGCAATCCCCACCTCAGGAAGAGCACCCATGCTCAGTTTCTATTCAGGAAATTTTGTCTGTACATGCCCTAAGTGCGAGTTTGCAGAGTTCACTCACTTGCCCAAATCTAGATCCGCTCATAGTGAACAGACTATGGCTTTTTCAGCTCCTCAGATCCATTCCAAAGACAGTTCTATGGGAAAAGAAAGTTTAAAAACTTCTGAATCTCCATTCATATGGACGTTGAGGTCAGCTTCTCTCCCTCAATAGCCTTCCCTCTCCTCTGATTAAAATAAATTGTACATAGATAAATATCACTAACCAAAGACAAATAGTTAGCCAAAAGATTGGAAATATGTAGGAAAATAAAAACACTTTTCTGCTAAAGGCCAGCTCTTGCTGCCTGCTCCTAAGAAATAAATTGGTGCGATTTTGCCCAAGCATAAAGATTTCCCATTCCTGGAATCATAATAACTCTTTAGATCCAGGCCATCAGCCACATTGTAAGCAAATGCTCACCACACTGGATTATACATTTCTCTTCCATGGAGATAAACAAAACAAGCCTAGGAAGAGCTAGTTGCTACTCACCAGCTTACGCTTTCCTCAAATGACTTGGCTACTGATTGGTAATCAGATATTACAGTGGCGTTTAGTACAGCTGCATTAAAGATGCACCAGTACAAAAATGCTCAGCCCTTGATTCTTGGAGTTTTGACTAAATAACAGACAGTTACATGCATAACTGTAGGCTAGTGTGCCCTAGTGGGACACAAATTCACTTCACTTGAGGTAAAGTTACAGGGTACAAGAGGCTCTGGTAATAAACTTACTAGACAGTTAATTAAATCCACTAGAAGTACTTTTTCAATTACAACTAAATCTGTCTGTTGAGGACACCAGATGTAATCACCTAATAGGATTACTACCAGTAGTGAGACGTAGGGGACAAGGGCTACAGATAACCCACACCAGATTCATGTAAAGCCACACAGTGACTATTTCTAAGTAAATTGTTAGTGAGGCTTAGAGTCTAAGCTCCTCCTAAGCTACAAATGCATTCATGAAGATGAAATTGCACTGGCTTGCTTTCTCTGAAAAATCCATCAAGGTTTTTATCACAGCACTAATACCAGGTTCAGCCTAAAGCTGTTACTTTACCTCAGCAGTTCTGTTTTGGTGATTAACTTCTCTTTGTCTCAATTACTACAGAAAAATACTACACAAAAAATAATTAAGTCATTTTTGCATCATATTTGAAGGTAAGAACTTATCCATGAACAAGGCAGATTTAATAATGTATCTGCCAGTGAGAAATGGTAGATGACACTGTTCTTACAGGTACAACTTACCTGATAAGGAACAAGGACAAATCTCAGGGACATGACTAGAGTACCAAGTTTCAGTAATGCCAGTATGAAAACAACCATGCTTTGCCATCTTTATGAAGCTTCTGTGTATGCCCAGATTACATGAGATGGCCTGGAAGTGCACCAAGATAGTGCGGTCTGTGCCTCCCATACCCCATCACCATTTTTTAAGAATCCTAAAAAGCCAAGATACTCAGTATCATATTTTATCTTTGAAACAGAACATACAAGTTTAACAAAATGCTCTTTTTCTTCTTTACAACTTCTAATGCTTTTCATGTTTTTCAATGAATGTTTCCCTAGTAGCATGACTACTGTTTCTGTCAATTTTTGACACCAATTAATTTTTTTATTCCTGTTGTACATCACATATGCTACTGGCAGACATTTGGAGAAGACAGGAAAACCTGTATACCCAGCTCATTCTCTACGCAAACCCTCCCTTCTGCTCAGTTTTTCTTATAGTAAAAACTCTTGACTGAGAATGTCTTTTAAAGTCCATCACAAGCAATCTGGATTTATATTTGCTTTAACTTCCTGGCCTGCAAATAATCTCTCAACAAAGAATTTACCCAACTAATCATTAAGATCTCTGTCAGAGGAAGGGCCCAGCAGATAAGAGGCATGGTAGCCCTTAGGACAGGCAGGTTTGTAAGCTAAAAATGGTAGAGGCTGAAACTTTTAAAGAGAGAGAGATGCAAAAAGAAGATGAAGACTGACAGAAACTGAAGCAGGCTCTTACATCAGAAATTACTTGCACTCTGTCAACTATCACAAAAGCCATCAGTGGGCATGTAACTGCCTGTACAGGCCATTTTACACTTGCTAATCTGATAATCCTCTCCTCCATTTATTCAAAAAGAAACTTCAGAAATCAGTGTTCCTGTGGCTTTGTGTAGGTACCCCTGAAGTCCTTTTACCTGGTGGCCCACCTCAAGCATTGTTCACAGCCTCATGCTGTTTGCAAGTGTGCTGGTTTTGGCTGGGATTAAGTTCATTTTCTTCTTAGTAGCTGGTATGGGGCTATGTTTTAGATTTGTCACCAAAACAGTGTTGATAACAAGGGATGTTTAGCTGTTGCTGTGCAGTGCTTGCTCAGCCTCAAGGCCTTTTCTGCTTCTCACACCACCCTGTGAGCAAGAAGGCTGGGGGTACACAAGGAGTTGGGAGAGCACACAGCTGGGACAGCTGACCTCAGCTGAACAAAGCAATATTCCACACCATAAAACATCATGCTCAGCAAAAAGAGCTGGAGGAATAAGAAGAAAGGGAGGCACTAACAGTTTTCAAGATTATGCTTCCTGGTAACATATAACATGTTTTTTACACATATACCTTATCATGCATATGTCCTTATTCTAGATATTTGGATATATTACTCTGCAAAGGTAGAGTCAATTAAAAAACCATATGAATATGGCCATAGCTTTGGTAACCACTTCTCACTAATACCAATCACTTCTAGCAATATGACTCATACATTATCAAATTTACTTTACCACAGCAGGCAGTAAGCAGATGAAAAGCACCATGACAATCATATTGAAAGGCTTAGCCTTGCCCTTGTAGAGAAGCTGTAGCTTCTGTTGAGTAATCTGCTTCCCAAATGACCTAGTGCAGGATGAAGCCAAGAGATAAAAAGAAAACTGCAGGCTGAAACACTGGCAAGTGCAGAGAGGCTCATCAGCCCTCACACAGAAACAGGTGACATTCTTCTTTAAGGATCAGAATTGGACTGTGTGCTAACACTGTCCATAGCATGAGGAACTTGGATTTCTTACCCTTTTGAGGCTCACGTTCTTCTTCATTTAACAGGGCTGCAGGAAAACCACTCCTGGCTGCCAGTTCTAACAGCCAGAGGGAAGCAACAGCACTGGCAGGGACAGCACGCACCAGCTCCTGCTCAGCACAGGGAGGCTCAGGAGCTTTGGCCCACAACCTTCCCACCCTCTTTGTGTAGGACACTCCGGCAAGCAGTCTGTTATGAGAAGGGTCCTTGCCCTCAAACAGAAGAGGTCACGTGCTGCCTTGTATCATGACATGAGTAATACAATTCTGAACCCTGCACATCCTCAAGAACATGGTGGGTTCCCACTGGTTCAATTCTATCCTCCTGGCATCTCTAGGACGAAAGACAGACATTGTGTTTTGTGGTGATAGATGTGATATCTTTCCTGGAGCTAAGTGCAAGAGAGATGCATCCTCATAATTCACAAAACTCTCCTCCTGTCTCATTGTGTGACTTCAGACTCCAGAAGGGAGGTAGAATATTGGAAGAAACCCTGGGCATTTCTTGAGAGTTAGTAACCAGAATAGGGCTGAGTTCTCTTCCATTGCAGCCAAGGCTCCCCAGCAGGCACGAACAGTGTTGTACTGTGGAGTTGCCTGAGCCATGGCTAACGGGACGTACACCCATATTTATACCACACCAGTCCTGCTCACTGAGATTTTTCCACTACAGAAGGAAAAAAACCCATATCATTAAAGAGTGAAACTGAGTTTTTCCCAGAAACAAAGACTGATCTTAAAGTAAGCTTAAAATTGACAGATATGGCTGCCTGACAGAGCAGGAAGCTGGAAACTATTTTGAGTTCTTGGCTTTGCAATGGCATAAGAAGAGATCCAGTGTTTGAAAGCAGGACAAAAAAAGAAAGGAGGTCAAACATATGGGGTAAGCTTAACTTCTGGAGGAGTAACTTGAAGTCTTCCATCATCTTCTAGGATTTCTTTCCTTATCTCTACCCTATACCCCTGGGGCTGTCATGTGTTCTGTCAGGACAAAACCCAACATTGAGGCTCCAATTTTCAAACATTAGTCTAATGGAGAATAAAAAGACTTAGTCTTGCTCAGCCAGATCTTCGATTTTCTGATGAAAACAGTGAATAAATCTGTATTCCTGTTTAGAACCTGGGGAGAACAAAGCCACCAAAACAAAACCAAATCCTGGCAATTGACAGACAAATGGAATAAGGTATGTCACTTTCACACAATGGGACATAAGCAACATGCAACTCCTGGCAAGTGTAGG
>NW_009953799.1:918548-924031 GCF_000747805.2 Chaetura pelagica
AGGGAAAGAATCAGGTTACTATTGGTACATCATCCTCACTGACCAGTTTCAGAAGTAAACAGGCAGGTGTCTTTGCAAACATTCTTACTGGATTAATTTCCTCTGAAGGCGGAGGTAACATAGTAACTAGGTCATACTCAACCACACCAACATGAAGTCAATGTTTAAGTATTAGTCAATAAGCCCATTTCTTTAACATTCATATCCCAGCATGTGACTGTGGTGTGATTTAAGCACTGTGAATTTAGTAGTCAAACAAGAACAGCTGTGTGGATTATTGGAACTCCTTCGTTAATTAGACCAAAGTTTGTTGATCAAAATTTGAAGACATTGCTCTAAAGCAGCTAAAATAGTAAAGGACAGGCATTACTTATCTTTTCATACAAACTCAAGGACACTCAACAGACATGCATTGAAACTGAATAGAAAAAGACCAAATAATTTTATCTGCTTTTAAACTGCTCCTGAAAGTCAGTCTTGCAAATCCGATCAGGTAAGATTTAAGCAATCAGCATCACAGCATTCAGAGTAGGGAATAACATTGGTAGCTTTAGTACTTTAGTTTCTAGACCCTATTATAAAGCCTTCTGGTATCCTAGGTTCTTCCATTTAAAACACTAAGACCCCTACAAGACACCTAGTAGGAATGAGCAAAAAAGACTACTGCATTAGTGAGGGTTTTGCAGTAGTAAAAGCACATACTTCAGCCATAATAAAATATGGCACAGGCTATCCCCTTGGTCAGTTGGGGTCAGCTGTCCCAGCTGTGTCCCCTCTCAACCTCAGTCTTTCCATTTGGTAGGGTGTGTACAAACTGGGAAATGGAAAAGGCCCTTGACACTGTGCAAGAATTGCTCAGCAATAGGCAAAGCCTTGGTGTATTATCAACACTGTTTGTCACAAACCAAAAACACAGCACCCTGCTGGCATCTCTGAAGGAAGTTAAATCCACCATTGCCAGAACCAGTACAAGGACACATGATAAAACCCATTTCAGAAGATTCAGCACTGAAACAATTTTGGAGAGCTTAGATGCAAAACACATAGCTGAAGCAACAATACTACTGTGTTCAGAGTAGATAACACTCTGCACTGAGCAGTTACCGGGTGACTTTAGGTACTAGGATTTTTAAGTGGTTTTGATTTGGTTCAGCTGGCAGACTGAAAGAGGACTTCTTCCACATTTTCTCTACATTTTGGAAAGTAAGCATTTGCAAGTAGCTTCAAAGCACTTTCAGGCTTTTCTTCCTGAAGCTGCTGTGAGAAGAAATACTACAAGCACTACAAACAACAAACTTACTTTACTAAAGTTACTGCACTTCCAGGACATTGTATGAAACCAGTGCTGGATATGATGTGTCAAGCTGAACAATCATCAAAGTCTGTCAGCTGAACATCCTCCCTACAATTATCTTCTCTGGCCTCAGAAATTGCTCTAAATGTCAGGGGAGCTTATGGAATTTAATAATTTCAGGGTGGAATATGACACCTGCATTTGGACCAAAATATCAGTCTTTTTTTGCATCATCTAACAGTATCTGTTGGATTCTTCTAGTATAACTCCAACACTTTTTGGTGACTGCCACTACTTTAATGGCTTCCACTCTTGGCAATAACACTGCATCCATACCTTGATGGCTTCCCAAAAGTAGCATTATAAACTAGCAACACCCCACTTACATAATACATCAAAACCCCCAGCCAACATATCAATCCCCATGGAAATCCACAGTAGAAACATACTGCAGAAATATTAGTAAGAATAACCCTGAGCTCAAAGACATTGGTACTGACAGTCATTAGTTAAGTTTGTCACATAAGCAGATAGAATACACTTTTTTTAAACAAAAAAAAAAAAGTAGTGTTACCATGGACAGTGTGCCAGCATTTAAGATCAGGCTATGCAGAATTCCATGCATTTACAAACAGGCATCCATCCCACCAGCCTTATCAAACACTAGCAATCAACATTAGATTGGTTTTTTAGGTAAATCATGACTAAAAATGAACTTATCTTCAGGTAGGTAGGCTTTTAGCTTCACAGTAGAATTCAAGAAATTGGCAGTGTTGAGATGGTTAGATAAATCAGTCACGCTCTAAGTCCCCAAGGTAGTGGTGAAACTCAACAAGAGACATGACAAAAACTTGAGAAGTACCATAATTAACTGTAGATCTTTAAAGACATGAATTGCCAGGAAGGGAAAACAGTGTCTACTTTTCTTTCCACAGCTAGTAACTACAAAGATTTCAGCAGCATGCTCCAGTAAGAAAGAAACCCTACGTGGATTCACTGAAATCAATGCAAACAAACTCAACCACCCAGTGATCGAGCTGAGCTGCAGCACCAATGTAATCCCCAAGCACCCCATGAAAAGGATGCACTTTAATTTTATGCATCAGTGTAAGGAAAATGGCACCTGAAGGCTGTAGGTAAAAATCACACATCCTGATCAAATAACACTTGACATAGTTGTACATAACAGGACCATCAAGCAGAATGGCTGAGCTTCATTATTCAAATGTGTTGAGGGATCTTTTTCAATAAATGGGTTCTCATACAACACTTCTGAAGATTTTAATATACTGACATGAAAACAGTAACTTCAGTTCGCTGGAAACAGGTTTGTTGTTTTTAATTTTACCATAAAAAGGCAAAATAAACTCTTTCATTGTAATGTTATAGCTTTTAATATTCCTGAGCTGCATTTTAGAAGCAAAAGTATGTCTACATGGATTTAACAAGAGACACTGCAGCCTTACTTTCCAACACCACAAGTAAAAATAATTTAGCAACAAGGCCCCTTTTTCAGAAGACAATGACTGGCTCTGTATGTACCTGAAAAAATCCTTCAAGTGGCTCTATACCACCTGAAGCAATTACAAAGCCAAATGTCAACAAAATATGTCAACACCTTTTCAACCATTTTATCACTGCTTATTATTTCCTGCATCAGTGCACCTCTCTTAGATGGAAAGTATTGTACAAACAGCACTACATGTCAGAATAATTTGGGCCACAAAGCTTGGCACCATACAGACACATGAAGGAATCACAGAGTTTAAAAAGATAATCTGCTTATCTTCATAGTCGGTTTTAAGAAATGAATGCAAGTCCTGCTATCCATCTCCATCAGCAAAACCTCTACTTTGTCAAATGTGATTTCACTGAATGTACCAGAAAACATTTTAAATCAAATCTGTATGTAATAGCTTGTCAAATCTTGAGTTCCTATAACTGGCACTCGTGCACTTCTCAAGCCAAATTATGTGATACAGAGAGGAAAAAAAAAACTACATTGACTAAAATTAAGGTTTAGAAAACTGAAAATCAAGAAAACAGGCTGGTTTTTAGCATGGTAGGAACTCAAGCACAAGCACAGGTGTTTATACCTATATCGTGGTAGAAAACCTAGAAAGAGACAACAAAGCATGAAGGAACATCAGAATCATCAGGCATGTATTTTCTTAATTTCAGGGACTAGGTGCAAGTCAAGCATTGCTTGAAACAAATTTTCCTATAGTAGTTGCACTGATGAGGTCTGGTTTACAACTTTCTGGCCCTTTTGTCCAACCACGGTCTTTCCAAGTCCACTACCTACTCCAAGTACTCCTACGCTTACTCAGTGATCTCCTCCTCCTTCGTCTCCTACTCACACTTCTGCGACTGTGACTTCTTTCCCTTCTGTCCCGCTTACGTTCACTGCTGCCAGTTCTTCTGTAGCGGGAACGTCTGGGGCTGACGCTTCTCCGGCGAGGACTGTGGCTCCGGCGAGGGCTGTAACTTCTGCTGGAGTGTCTGTAATACCTTCTTTCTTTCCTGCGCTTTTCATCCCGATAATCTACATCTCTCCTGTGTCTGCTCCTCTCCTGTTTATCCTTGCTCTCATCAGTGTTGATGCTGCTACAGGAACGGCTCTTTCTTCTCCTCGGCTCTGTGCTACGTTTGCCCTGCTCACAGTGTGAGTCCTTCCTACAGGTATTCTGGTCAGAGCTAGAGAGGCTCCTCTGTTGCTGGTTATTGGTGGGAACACATGAAAGTACCCCTGAACTTCTCTCAGAACACCCCTCAGAGTTTGTGGTATGAACTGTCTGACCTTCTTTAACATAAACTTTGTCATGAATGTTGCCATTCAAGTACTTGCATTGAGCATTGACAGTCTCAGGTGATGCTACTTCTCTTTGAGAGCCAGAAGCCAGTTTGTCTGTAGCAGCCTGCCCTGAGGTAGAAGTGATGCAGCTGGATGACACTGTGTGTGGACCACTAGCGGCTTTTGACATGTCAGACTGAGATGCTTCAGTTTCTTCTTTATTTTGATTGACTTCATCCATTTTCTTGCTCAGAAGATTATTCAGTAGCTTCTCCCTCAGTTCCTTTTCTTTTCTCTGCAACCCCAGTGCTCTCTCTTTTTCCTCTTCCACACGTTTGAGCTCAGCCTCCTGAAGCCTTCGTCTCTCCTCTTGCTGCTGCAGACGAATCTTTTCTTCGTTATGTTCTTGCTCCAAAAGCTTTACTGTCTGAAAGAGTGAAAGGGAAGATAAGAGTAAACAAAAAAATACTTACAGACCTGCTCTTACTTACAGGCTCTATCATAACACAAAAGCAGCAATGTGGCCAGAAAATAAAACCTACCAAACAGAACAACCATCCTAAAATAAAACGGTTGTTTCTCTCTTAAAGGAAAAAAACCCAAAACCAAACATACAAAAAGCCCAATAACACACAGCTGCTGTAAAGTGAAACATTATGATTAGTCCCCAAACTATTTCAAGTGTGATATCTACCAGCTGTTTCACAAAGCAAAACCAAAGCTTAGTCTTTATGGCTCCTTAATATGACAAGGGAAACAAGCTAGAACAAGTGAAATCTGAAGAATTAAAACACATTTATCAGGGTGAGCACTTGAAGTCAAATTCGAAACACTGATTTATCTTAGATGATTGCAGTTTATGGTTCATACATGATGTTACAATGAGTTCATAAAAACCAGCAAATAATTTAACTCAGACATATGTAGAAACTGATTCTCATTTTGTCAATCATTTCAGAAACTCATGATACTGAGTTTCTGAAAAAAAGAAGGTTCAAACTTTTTTTTTTCATTCTGACCCAAATTACCAAGCTTAGTGTAGATCCCAAAATTCTGGGAGTAAAATAAACAAACTGTTCTGTTTTATCAGACAATATTTCTATTTTGCACTTGCAAAGCTATGAAGCCTGCAGGTACTTTTCCCTTCTCCTAGCATATAACTGACCACGCAGCACTGCATGAGTTCAAAAACACTCCTGAAGTACAATGGAATCAAGAAGAAAAAAACCAAAAACCTGTGGTTTGCTGCAGTTTTTAATTTCTACAGAAACAGCATACATGATACTAGAGCCTAAAATTACTTTATCCAAGTATTAAGCAAACTACATCCTGTTTCATTGAAAATTCACAATACTGTCACAGCAACGGGATCTAACAATCAAAACCTTAGCTGAC
>NW_009953799.1:924053-929618 GCF_000747805.2 Chaetura pelagica
TTCTGCACATTTTCAAACATCAAATAATGAAAGCTCATTTTCTGAAAATGCAAAAAGTTAACCGAAGTGTAAAAAGCCAGCGAGTAAACAGCATCAAACTGGAATTAGATATGAGAAGTCTTGCATTTTATCTTTTGTGTTTAGCTCACTTTATTATGTTTACACTTTCTTTCACTGGACTTCAGAGCAAGTTACTTTACACGTAAAAAATACTATTCAGGTCTATAGGTTCAACTTCACCCTTCCATTTACCTTTATCCACCAAAAAAGAGATACCATTTCATTTCACTTCAAATTTTTTTGTCTAAGGAACAGCATATGGAGAGGTACTAAATCTGTTTAATGACCAGTGCTCCCTACTCCCTCTCAAGTCATCAAAAGGCTTTGTCATCCTGTGTTCTTCATTAGCTTCTGAAATAAATACTGAAGTTACCTTTGCCCTGCTTAGAAGTTCTGCAATTAGTCTAATGGACTGAAGATTTCTCTGAGCCAACAGGAGCTTCCTTTCTTCCAACTTTATCTTCTCTTGCAGTTTTTTCTGTTCTTCAGCTTGAAGCTTTTCAAGTTGTTTTTTGTTCCGTCGAACTTCACGATCTCTCTGCTTCTGTTCTCTCTTGCGCAACTTTTCTTCTCGTTTTCTCTCTCTCTCATATTCTTCAAGCTCTCTCTGCTTCCTAAAAAGAGATTAAATATTTTTATCTTATCTAGGGTGGGTACTATTTTAGACTGCTACTCTATGTAAAAAAGCAATCTGTTTCTAAGTAACTGTATTTGATTACTGAAAAACAGAAGCAGAAAAGAGCGAACATTTTAGCCAGCAGTTGTGATAGCAAGCAACCATCAGCATGTTGATATCTGAAAGCAAGTTGGAATCCAAGCATAAAACATGGCTACAACAAAAATTACTTTTTTTAAAGCCAACTTGACTAGAGACAGTAACAAGGCATCAGGCAGCTAGGCAGTCAATCATCACAGCGAGAAGACAATTACCAATTGTGTGCAAAATGTGTGCAGGAGTTTGTGGGTTTATTTCAGTCATCAGGACAAAATGGAAGCTTAGATTAGAAGGCCAAGGGTCTCTGAGATCAGGTGTCTAATGCAACAATTTTTAGGAACTGGAATATTTTGCAGATTTAATATTTTGACTGAACACAAGCATTAGTGATAATCTAAACCTTATAGCTTCAGGAACTGTCTAATACCTAAGCATTAAGCAATGAGAATTGATGCACATCAAGGCAGCAGAACAGCACAGAATCTCTGACACAACTTGCTCCATTTGTGTTTATATGTAAATTTTGAGCTCTTGGAATTGCAGCTCAACACAGCCTCCCCTGCTCCCCCCAAGAAAAAAAAACAGCCTAAACCACTTCTCCAAATCTCATAATCCCTGAATCCTAACTCCTCAGAAGTACCAAAATGTTGTAAGTGCTTCACTTTAGCTAGAGAAGCAGAACTTTGAAATGAAACCTGTGTTTTGTTAATTGTTATTGATGCTGCTATGAAGAAGTAATTACAGTGTTGTTATACCAGGTGTTAAAAATATAACTTAGCAGTAAGCAATAAATACCTTTCTTCCTCTTTTTGTTTTTCCTCAGCTTCTTTCTCTCTACGTTTTTGTTCTTCTCTCTGCTTTTCAAGCTCTTGAAGCTTTTGCCTTTCAAGCTGACGCTTCTTAATTGAGGCATCACTGAGGTGTTTTGTTGAGTCAAAAGAAACCTTTACAGGATATAATTGAATAGTTTTAAGTAGAAAAATAAATCCCTAGCACAATCCCCAACAATTTTAACCTAGCCCAAAGTATCCAAACCACAGTCTAAGTAAAATCAGAACCATAAAACTTTTTTCAAAACAAAGGTACATGCCCAGAGCAAGCACCTGAGTACTATAACCAGGTAACTGGTAACCCCATGCCTGCACACCAGCACAAGCAGGTAGCAGTTTATGCTGTTGTGTGTGTCTGACATCCAAAAGTAAACCCTAGTGTGGGTTACAGCCCTGCCTGTCCAATGTTTTCAACCTGTCAGAACAGGAACATACAGAACTGTTGCAACTCACGTATGCTATGAGGGACTGACTGTATAGCACAAGATAGAAATGGACTTTAATAAAGGCCTGTCTAAAGCTGCAGTCTTGAAGTTCAGCCAAAGCAACAATTTTACAACATTCAGCACCCAGTTCAAGCAAGTGCCTTCCCACCAATTCTAACACCAAGATTTCTAAATTGAGGAATACTGGGCTTACGCTCCAACTTTGAGACTGGGAACACAAGAGAAAAGGAAGTTAACACACATATGAGAAACAAGGCTCAGCTTCCAGGACACCTGAGCACACTTTAGCCATGTCCAGCTGTGTGCTGGAACAGGACACTAGCAGACATCACATCCCTGGTGTCCTCATCTCCTATTCTAGATACCAATGGTTGTGCATGCAGGCTGGCAGGCAGGGATCCATAACACATTCCAGCATGCCCACTGTCAGGCATCACGGGGCAGAGAACAGCCAGGCTCTATGTAAAATGATGTTTTGCTAACAGGCTAAAAGGACAGTCAGGTAGAAACTGACAAAGTCTTGTGACCTTGTATGACAAGAGATCTGTCCCGAGAGCACAGTCACAAACACAGTCCTCCCCCTTTCCTGTCAATTGCCAGGACAGCTGTCAGGAAGGCATGCTTCCTCTCCTCTTTCACAGCCAAACTAAATTTGGGAACCCTGATCCCCTGCCTTTAAGTGACAGTTTGAATTTCACAGACCCTTGAAAACCTTGAGGGTCAGGGTAGAAACAGTTTCTATGCTTCAACTAACAATCCTTGGTAACAAGATAAAAGATTACAGTATTTTAGTTATACTGACTGAAGTACAACTTGAATAAATATTTGCATGTTCCCATATTATACAAAGGAATCCTCAAGACTTTTCCCAAAATACACTTCCTGGTTTGATAAATGACCACAGAGCATACTGAGACACACCCACAAACATTTCACTCAACCAATATGTAAATGCATGGGCCACATATTAGAGCAAGTTTTCTTCAGGCCTTGTTTTCCCAGTTCCTATGAACAGAATGCCCTGTTCTCTCCTGTCCTAGCTGCATTTTCTAAGACAAGGGTTACAAGAAAAAAAGATCTGGAAAACTCAGTATGTAAATATTATGAATTAAGCACACTGCATTCACAGGAAACTGTGCTATGGATTAACATCATTGTTTAAATTTCTGTGGGCCCTTTCTGTATGTGAAGTACAGTGCTGATTAACTGCACTCGGCAGCTCTTACAGGCCACATGCTGCTAAACGTCACAGTTCTGACACTTGCCTGGTAGACTTAATTATCAACGCCGGGACTAAATACAGAGGCTGCACATTTCTCTCCTAAAATTTCTATTTATAGTGAACACAAGAGACACCAATGCACTTGAGAGACAGCCTTCTGGTGAAATATGGCTGTACTTGTTCAGGATTTAAATTTGTAACTGAAATGACATGAATTATAAATAACGTATTACTTTCTAAAAACCTTGTAGCAGGTCATGCTCCTATGCTTGATTGGGCCATTAAGCACTTCTCATTTCTAGAATCAGCTTGTTCAAAAAAAGCAAAATCTCTAAAGGTTCACACAGTCTAACAATACATTTTTTTTCTGTCATTTTCTTTTAGAAGTCTACCTCTTTAAAAGTTCACCTCTACCAACCCTCCCTCAAACAAAACTCTAAAACCACTCCCTGAACCTGACCATGAACCTAAGCTTCTTCCATCAATTCATAAGCCCCCATCTACTAGGAATTCCACTTAATTCTCCTTTACACACTATTCCCTGCCCTCCTCCTCCCCACACCAGGCAACTGATGAATCACCAACCACCTTTCTACCCTTCAATCACGATTCTTCCACCTAATCACAAAATAACTAATAACCCCACTAAATAAAAACAGGCACAAAATGAGCCCTAATCCTAACATCACCAGTAACTCTTCTACTCATAATTAACCTCCTGGGCTTACTACCCTACACATTTACCCCAACCACCCAACTATCCATAAACATAGCTCTAGCCTTCCCACTCTTATTTTCCACCCTACTAACAGGCCTAGGAAACCAACCCTCTGCCTGTAACTATAGCTATACTACATTAGTGCTGTTAATGTCACGTGTTGCCATCAGCAGAGTTTACAGACAGATGTTTTAGGCACTAGGGAAACACCATTTAGCTGTATTTGGTCTTTCACACAGGTTCCCAGCTTCTTACCTTTATATTGCAAGCCACTGCTTTGCCATCATCACCTTTGTACATCAGCTTCATCCCTCGCAGGGCGTTCATGGCCTTAATGAAACCCGCGTACTCTCGATACTGAACATAAGCTTCAAAATTTAAATGGCCTCCAAAACTGAAAGTGTGGAAGTTTCTACCAGTCATTTCCTCTCTGTAAGGGTCCAGCATGGGTATGTCCACATTCCGTATCTCTCCGAAATTCTGGAAAACTTTTATCAGGATTTCTTCACTCGGCTTTTCCGAGCCGGAGTCCTTTGCTGCAAACCACTTACAAGGTAAGCCCTCTAAATGAATGGTGTCTGGCCTCTCCCCAGGCAGGGTTTCATTCATATCCTTGGCATCACGGAAAAACGAGTCCCAGTCATGCCTGGTAGGAAAGTCAATCTTATACTCTGCAGCACGGACCTTCAGGATGTCAGAGAAGCCGCTCAACTTGATGGTTTTGCCATCCAGGCACGCCAGGAAAGATTTAACCAAACTTTTGTTCTCCACCTCTCCTTCAAACCGGATGAAATCCATGGTGCTTTTAGAAATCCTCAGAGTGGAAAACTGATGAGTTTGCACCATCCCTTTCAACCTTTCCATCACTTCCCAGTTGGAAATGGATTTTCCCGGTTGTTTCAGCTGAGGAAGGGCCACACTGATGGTCATTTTTGTAATGGGTTTAAGGTATAACCCACAGGGAGCACAGAGCTCTACGGCTTCTGATGTATCATGAACTATTGTTGCAGCAGCCATAGCACAGAAAAAGCATAGGATAAAAACATAAAAGATGCAAGTTTAAGTTGCAGGCCAGGAGTACTCAAATAAAACAGCCCTCATCCGTAAATAACTGAATTCTTTGGCCATTTAACCATTCCCGAGTTAAAACAACATAAAAGAGTCAATTAGAGAGTTAAAACTGAGTAGGACAAACACCTTAAATTACACTATCACCACAAGTAATTAAACCTCAGTAAGGCCTCAGGAAAAAAAAACCAAACCAAAACCAACAAACACCCAAGCAGCTGATGACAATTTTAGGCATACACGCAGCCGGGACGGGACGGCTCAGAAAGCAGCTACCCTTTTTGCGGCGGGAAGGGACTGGCGGGGCGATGTCACACCGCTCGGAAGGCTGCGTGACAACCAGGACACGCCGAGGCGGATCCCGCGTCCTCCCGCAGAAAGACTCGCCGGGTGTCTGCAACGAGAGGAAACCGCCCCGCTTGATGTCAAACGCGGGAGCACCCCGGGCAGCAGGAGGGGGGCAGCGCCGGGAGCCGCAACCACCACCCGCCGCCACCCGCCCACGG
>NW_009953799.1:929981-968289 GCF_000747805.2 Chaetura pelagica
GGAGGGCTGAAGGAGGGTGGGTTGGGGTTGGGGGTGACGAAGAAATTCTTCCCTGTGCGGGTGGTGGGGCGCGTTGCCCGGAGATGCTGTGGATGCTGCATCCCTGGAAGTGCTCAGGGCCGGGTTGGATGGGGCTCTGAGCAGCCTGGGCTGGTGGGAGGGGTCCCTGCCCCTGGAAGTGGCCCTGGGACTAGATGGTCTTTACCATCCCTTCCAGCCCGGGCTGTTCTGTGGGACAACATGAACAGGAGAGACTGATGCTGTTGGCTGTGCTGAAACACAGCCCAGGTACACACACAGGTCTGGAGAAAATGCAGCAGGACCTGCAGGAAACCTGACTCCACTGTCAGCTGGAGGTTATGCTGGGTAGCCCACAGCATCCCAAAGGGCAGTAGGCAGGTGAGTCAGGCAACTGAATTAAGCATTCAGGGTCATCTTAGGGGCTGTGGAGTCTGGGTCCTGCTTGGCTTTCGTCTGCCGGTCTAGGAGGGTGCAGGTTTCTCAGATCTTGGGCTGAACCTACTGCACCTTAGCTGACATCTCCAGTACCCTAGAGAATCTTGACAGGCCCTAAGCCCCTATGCCAGGAAGCTGAATCCTGTTTCTAGTTTACAGGTCGCTAGCAGCTGAACTCAGAGGAACACAGCTGAACTCAGCTGAACACCTGAACTCAGAGGGCTGGGTCTTTAACAGGATGATATTCTTGGTGTTCTCAGTATCCAGTATCAATGTGTCTTTACGTAATTGTTCACCAATAAATACTTAAGGCATACCAAAGCACATCTTTTGAATGTCCTATTATCCTGCACTAGTCTGCAGTTTATAGCAGTGAAAAAAAGGGTGTTAAATTGCAGTAGTGGGCACAGGAGACAGTTGTCTATTTTGTGTTTGCTCACTTTTTATACCTGCTTTGCCCACTGTACAAAGGAGGCAAATACTAGATAGGCCTGCAGGTTCTCAAGCACAGTTCTTAAGTGATCTTCCACTGCTTTGCAGATAACACGTCAGAGCTTCTCATTGTAGCTCCACCATTTGCCTCCTACTGGGGTTTGCTGGAGGCAAAGGGGGCAGAAGTTGCTGTGACTGCACAGAAGGCCACCACCCTCCAGACACTCTGCCACGCTCTCAGAGAACCCTGGTTTCAACCCTGGGGCTGCAGTGACATGCACCCGCCTGGAATTCCCTGCTGTGAGCTGCTCCTGCAGCTGCTGCCTTCACCCAGCACCTCACCCAGCACCTTCATGCCCCTACTCCATTGTTTTAAAACAGGCACCAGGTCCCACCTTGGGAAAACTCCCACCACTTGAGAAAACAGGACTGCAGTAGCCATCAGTGTTGGGCTGGTGCTCACCATTGTGTGGAAATAATGATTCTGGAGCAATGAGAACACTCACCATCAATGCAGCAGTTGCAGTGAGACTATGGCTGTTGTGCAGAGGTGCCATTTCACATCGCAGGTGCTGGTAACTGCTGGGTCTACTCCATTTCTTTTATGGTTTAGTTGGGTACTAGAGTAAAGGCAGAACTGGGAACAACTGCTAGCATGCAACAGTTTGAAATAGGTTGTGCTTTGTTGTCTGGGGGCCCCTGCATGATATGTCACACCTTCTCCTACAAACTCACACTTGGGAGCATGCAAAGCAGTTAATGTTCCAGAGCGTTTCAGTAGCAGGGCAATGCAACACTTCCTGTGGCAAAGGTTTTTAATCCCATGCATGTTGATAGCTCCACACCCCTGAGACTGTGCCAGAAAGAAATATTCTGTATTTCTAAATTAAAAGAACAAATCAGTGCTCTGAAAAGTTTCAAAACGTGAAGAACTCTTGAAGGAGCTGGGAATGTTTAGTCTGAGAAAGAGGAGGCTGAGGAGAGACCTCATCAGTCTCTACAACTACCTGAAAGGTCATTGTAGAGAGTTCGGTGCTGGTCTCTTCTCACAGGTAATTAGTGACAGAACAAGAGGGAAGGGCTTCAAGCTGCACCAGGGGAGGTTTAGACTGGACATTAGGAAATTCTTTTTTCACAGAAAGAGTGGTTAGACACTGGGACAGGCTGCCCAAGGAGGTGGTGGAGTCACCATCCCTGGATGTGTTTAAGGGTCGTTTGGATGTGGTGTTGGTGGATCTGGTTTAGGGGAGAACTTTGTAGAGTAGGGATGATGGTTGGACTCAGTGATCCCAAGGGTCTTTTCCAACCTGAATAGTTCTATGATTCTATGACATCCGCCACAACTGTAACAGTTTTCATAGATTACTTTTCTGATATGCTCAAAATTGAAAAAAAAAACCAACAACAACAACAAAAAAACACCTTCAAGCATTACATTTTAAAATATTGTAGAAACATATAGGTGAGAAGAAGTAGTAATAATGTACATAACTTCTCAAAAGTGTAATCAAGCATCAGTACTGCAGTGTTGCAAGGGCAAACAGCATCTCTGTTGAAATGCAGTCCTCTGTGTTGGGCAGCTACGTTGTTTTTATTGTTACGTGAGTAAATGAAATGTCTCCCTTCCGGTTTCAGAGTGTGAAATACTGTCAGTAAAGCAAGGATATCACACCTACCAAAGAGAGGAAAGGATTAACAGGCAAAGTCACCATCAGTAAGGGACAGTATGCAAGTGCAACAGTGTCTGTAAATCTGGTTTTTACTGTAAGACATTGTCTCTTCCCTACTCTGACAAATACATTGCACTACCGACCTTAAAAATGATTCAGTGTGTCTAAAAGCTTGTACCTTTTCCTGACTTCAACAGGCAGTCTAATAACAGGTATCACTTTTGCCTATAAACTTTCTCATCTGTAACCTCAGTAGTCCTAACACCGAATCCCACAAAAGTTCACTAGAGGGAGTGCTTGTTATTTTCATGTGTTCATAAATACGATTAAAATAGGCTATAACCTGCAGGTACTAAGTTTTGTGTTCATGCAGTAATACAAACCATTCTTCCTTTCTTGGAATAGGATATAATTCTCCCAACTATGCATGGGCTTATTTGTGTACTTCTGTTCTTCCTGAAACTGTCATCCAGAGGCACCTGAACAAGCTAGAGAAGTGGACCCAGGTGAACGTAATGAGGTTCAACAAGGCCAAGTGCAGGGTCCTGCACCTGGGCCAGGGCAACCAGAGGTACCAGTACAGGCTGGGGAAAGACATGCTAGAGAGCAAACCTGTGGAAAAGGACCTGGGGGTACTAGTGGTTGAAAAGCTGGACATGAGCCACCAATGTGCAGTTGCAGCCCAGAAGGCCAACTGCATCCTGGGCTGTATCAAAAGGAGTGTGTCCAGCAGATAGATAGAGGTGATTCTGCCCCTCTGCTCTGCCCTGGTGAGACCTCACCTGCAGTACTGCATCCAGCTTTGGTGCCCCAAACACAGGAAGGATGTGGACCTGTTGGAGCGTGTCCAGAGGAGGGCAACAAAAATGATCTGAGGGCTGGAGCACCTCTCTCATGAAGATAAGATGAGGGAGTTGGGGTTGTGCAACCTGAAGAAGAGAAGACTCTGGGGGGACCTTATAGTGACCTTCCAATACCTGAAAGGGGCCTGGAGGAAGGCTGGGGAATAACTGTTCACAAGGGCATGCAATGATAAGACAAGGGGTAATTGTTTCAAGCTAGAAAAGGTTAGATTTAGGTTGGACATTAGGAAAAAATTCTTTAATATGAGGGTGGTGGATCACTGGAACAGGTTGCCTAGAGAGGTGGTGGAGGCCCCATCCCTGGAGACATTCAAGGTCAGGCTTGATGGGGCTCTGAGCAATCTGTTCTAGTTGGAGATGTCCCTGCTTATTGCAGGGGGCTTGGACTAGATGGCCTTTATAGGTCCCTTCCAACGCAATACATTCTATGAATCTCTGATTTTATTTACTTTAGTGGTCACTTGTGGTAATGCATGCAAGACCTTACATGAGTTTACATAAAATAAAGCAACAACCCTGTATAATTAAATTTCCTTTCCCTTCTCCAAAACACAGAGAAGAAGAAAAATAAACCCTTTTTAGTTTAAAACTTAGCTTTATAAGTTGGAGAATGTTTTATCTCCTGTGCTTATCTAAATGTTCTCTACAATATAATACCCAGAAATACTCCTACTATGTATCTTTTTAGAAACAGATTATGTGGCACCCTGTGGTTTACTTTCAATGTGGGTTTTTTTTTTGTGTGTGTTGAACAGAGATAATCACTTTATTCTCACTCACTCTTAAGGGAAAACCAAAATAATTCACTGTGCAATCAAACTCTTGATGAATTGTATTTAAAGGTGGAGGCAGCAGCACAGAAGAATCTCAGATTAAGGGATTCCATAACTGTTGAAGAGCCATTACAATGTTGTTTTCAGATTCTAAATAGCCTCTTCCCACAAAGCAAAATCAAGCCCTGAAGTGGGTAGGAACAGAGGAATGCATCTGAAATACATCATTTTTTATTTCTCATGGTGAGAAACAGCTCACCAAACGGTTCAGTTTCCTTTGATTAGCTCTACTCAATTATTATTTTTATCCAACTGAATGCTGTGTGTCGTTGAAGCATGTGGGTGTGATGGATTGTCTTCCTTGGAAGGAATACATATAATTAGCAGTACTACATGTGCTGATGTGAGGTAATTTTAGTTTACTGGAGTTAATGATCATTTCCTGTGGCTGGCTCTCCACAAGCCTAGGTGTGGTGTTCTTTTTAAAGCAGTAGAATATGACAATGTACTGAGACAGTTTCACTGTCCCTAACACATCCTAGTGACAGAGAATCTGTCTTGTTAGCACAAATTAGGAGCACACAATGCAGAGTAGGCCCCTCCTACTAATTAATCTCAGTGCACTGTGCCCACTGCCATCTATCTTATACTAAACATAAATGGCAATTTTTCTGCTTTTTGGTTTTGCTGAGGAATTAGCATCTGTATTGTTACTGATTTGTGACCTGTCTGGTTGAACCATGGCATGCTGCAGTCTATAAAATGTAAAAGTATATTTGCGTTGCAAAGGCACATTCTATTGATCTCACTAGCAAGTTTTATGCTTTAAATAATTAGACTACCATGCTTTCAGATGAATTACTGATTATTTAACTTTTTTTACAGGCACCTCTCTGCTTTGTCACACAAACCCAATACAGATACTTTCATGCTGCCAGATTTCTACAGATATCACTTAAAACAAATCTGAAGATGAAAGACCAGAAGTGTTTTCTACCTTTTTTTTTTTTTTTTTTTTCCCCATTGTCTGTTATGGGGGAAATATTTGAATGTGATTCAAGTTAGCATTTGAAAATGAAGTGTTTCCTCCACACTGTTACATGTTACAGATAGGTGCCAATCATAAAAGTATCTCGTGCCTGTGTGTATACTTTGTAAATCAATAATTTTTCTAAGCAATTTTATGAAGTGAAATGCAAGAACTGCTGGCCTATCTCTTCATCTGTTTCTGAAGCAGGGAGGAGCAATAGGTTCACATCAGTAATGTTCCTCACTCGTATATTTATTTTTTGACAAAGGAAAGAATTCCACAAGATTCAGTACTAGTGCAAGTACTGACACCCCAAAGATTTATTATTTTTTAAAAGGTGAAACTGCATTATCAGAACTACAGAACTATGAATTTCTGAAGAGCTTTTAATGAAACAAGATCCCCTCTGCAGTTACAAGTATAACTGACTGTGGGGGCAATTTCATGTTTCAGCAGCAATTTCCGTAGCCCAGTCTTGTTTCCCAGCACACACTTTGGAGAGGTCAGGGGAATCAGTGGCAAAACACCATGCTGAGTTTTCATTGGTTTTGCTTTTTGCTCCTGGCAATCCTCCTTCCTCATTTTCCAGAGTCTGATTGTGAAATCTGAAAAGCTAAGCAAAAGGAAGATCATAGAATGCCAGGTTGGAAGGGACCTCAAGGATCATCTGATCCAACTTTTCTAGGTAATTATAGTTTAAATGAGAGGTCTCAGCACCCTGTAAAGCTGAGTCTTAATACTGCCCAATGTAGGGGATTCTTCCACTTCCCTTGGGAGATTACTCCAATGTCTGACCATTTTCAGGGTGAAAAATTTTCTTCTGGGGTCCAATCAGAATCTCCCCAGGAGTAACTTGTGCCCATTACCCCTTGTTCTTGCCATGTGACCCTTTGTAAATAGGGGGTCTCCATCTTCTTGGTAGCCACCCTTTAAGTTCCAGCACAGGGTAATAAGTTCTCCCCTAAGCCTTCTCTTCTCTAAGCTGAACAAACCCAGTTTTGCCAGGCTTTCTTCATATGACAGGTCCTCCAGTTCTCTGATCATCCTCATGGCCCTTCTCTGGACCCACTCCAGCCTGTCCACATCTTTTTTGTGTAGCAGAGAGGAAAACTGAACTCTGTATATTCTTATTCACCAGCCCTACAAGTGCCTTTATGATCAACCTTCAAAGCAGATGAAGAAAAAATAATTCCCACAAAGGCACTTGGCCTTGGAGGAAAGGTCTTTCCATCAGGAGTAAGACCTCACTTCCAAACACACTAACTATCAGAGAAGCCATCCCTGCTGTTAAACGCCCCACTTGTTCCCTCCCACATCACCCCAACTATTCCTCATGTTAGGATGAGCATTTCTAAGACTGCAGCTAATTGGTCAGGAAACTAATCCAAGCCAGAATTCACCCAGCCAAATATATACTGATTTCCATCCAGACCAGGTCTCTGATGTGCCCAAACACTCAGGCCAGCCAAAAGAGAAGCAAGGCAAGAGGGTTTCTTCCAGCACAGTGAAAGCTTTAAGTGTTCAGGAAACTACTGTCTTGGCATGGAACACATACCAAGCTAGATCACATCTGATGTGCTCAGAACACTGCTGTTTTCATACTGACAGATACTGTCAGTGTGTCACAGAATGAGCTTCCTGGGCTCATTCATTTCAAACTTTACATTAAAAAAAAATGTCTCGTAGTAATTTCTATTGACCAGATAGTAGTTTTATATTAAGGTGCAGGATAAGACTGCTTAAATAATCTTCAGATAGCTAAAACCACTGACAAAGTTTTATCAGAGTTTTTTCTGGACTGTAGTGTATGTATATATACTTCTGTACCTTGCTGGCACAACTTCCATCAGCCTGAAAGAACATCCCCTTGGGACCACTGCAAACGTTAATATTGTGATCAACCTGCAGCTGGACATGGGAGCTGCTGGAAGAGACAGTAGCTAATTTGCCAGACCTGCTGGTGGCCCATAGCATGGACAAATACCTTCAAGTTCATCTGGGCCTATAACTTCAGTGCTTGTACCAAACAGCCTCCTCAAATACCACCGTGTTTCTTGCAGCCCCTCCCCAGTCCCATCTGCCTGTGACAGCTGGTGTGTTGACGGAGGCCGAAGCACATCTGTGCCTCTTGCAGGGAGTCATCCTGTTTCGCTGAGGTGGGTCCCTTTACCCTCCCCCAAGAAGCTGCTGTGAACTGACTCATTCTTCCTACAGCACTTTTTACTGATGCTGTGGCCTCGCAGACAGCATCTTACAGAGCAGTTCACAGCCGCCTTTTAGAAGGTGACCATGGGCCTCCTTCCATGGCCAAACCACTTTGCAATACCCAGAGATGAACACACAGATGGAGGACTTCCTGGATTTATCTCAGATTTGGTTTGTCACATCGTTTTGTCTGATGATCGCTCAACCGTTCAAGGAACCTGTCCCCAAGCTGACCCTGCTCAAGTGCTACAGGACAGTGAGGGCTCTGCCAGCCTGAACATTGGCCACTTCAACTTCAAAAGGAAGGAACTGCCAGCTCTTCGTCCTGAGTTAGTTTGTGATGGTTTTGAAAGATTTCAGAGTAAGACACTGGCACTACACATCATGCATCATGGGAGGACATTTACAGAAAATGCCAAATGATTCTGCAAAGTTTAGGTACTATTCTACCAACCTCTGTATGTAAAACAGTTCCTATATGTACTACTAAATCCCAATTACTAAAATATAGTTAGTAGTTATCATCTCTTTTTTGGTTTGGTTTTTGGTTTTTGTGTGACTTTTAGCAGTAGTAGTATTCCTTCTGCAACATCAGGCAGCATCATTTGCTGCAAGAAGAAAAGCTTATTTTCCATTTCCATTCTATGTTTTCAAATTTCTTTCATTCTTTCTGTGGGTGATGTTCAATGAAGACTATGGAAAAAATAGCTTATATTCCAAATCTGGTTTAAAAGTCATACAATCATAGAGTCAGAGAACAGTTAAGGCTGGAAGGGACCTTAAGGATCATCAGGTTCCAACCTCCCTGCTATGAGCAGGGACACCTCACACTAGATGAGGCTACACATGCCTCATCCAACCTGGCCTTAAACACCTTCAGGGAGTTTGGCAGCCACAACCTCCCTGGGCAACCTTTTCGAGGACTGTCCTACCCTCATAGTGAAGAATTTCATCCTGATGTCTGACCTAAATCTCCCCTCTTTCAGCTTAAAATCATTACGCCTTGTCCTATCACTACTGTCTCTGGTGAAAAGCCCCTCCCCAGCTTTAAGCCCCCTTCAGGTACTGCAAGGTGCTATAAGGTCTCATTGGAGCCTTCTCTTCTCCAGGATGAACAGCCCTGACTCCCTCAGCCTGTCTGTCCTTAAAAAAACATATTGTGAGATATATTGCATGTAAGTATGGTGGTCCTTGGTGCCCACAGCATGAGCTGTTTCTTTGCTGAGGTCACTTAAAGGCTCTTCCTTTTCATTCCTTCTGGACTACTGTTGCTGACTCAAATCTCTTCAGTTGCACTTACAGCTTTCCTTAACAAGTGCAAAGAAAATAGAAACTGCACTCTGGGTTTTCCTAAATTACTCATTTATATGGTTCAAGCAGCGGCTTCAATTCTGTTCCTTGTTTTGCAACTGATTCTCACATGACTTTGGGCAAGATACTTGCCTATCAGAGCACTGTTTCTTACTGACTTTCTCAACCAGAGTAGACCTGAAAGGTGCTAGGCAGAAGCATGCATTTTTATTTTGCAGCTTACTTTGAAGTTTATCATCAAAGTGAAAAGTAAAATTAGAATCTCACTTTCAAAAATATAAGTGAAGGTCTTTCTGCATGATTTGTGTGATATGAAAAATCAGCTGTTGCATTTCCAAGCAAGAATTCCTGCAGCAGAGAGTCAGTCATCTATTGAAGCCTATCAATCTTTAATTGCTAACAATCTTTGTTGTGGGACAGAACTATGAAGAAAGATGTGAATGCTGTAATCTGAGTAAGAAATTCTGTGCTGTCAGCAAGTGGCAGAAAATGTAGAAGTAAGAAGAAATAAGGCTAATAACTCTGTTCTAGAGACATCAACTTCAGGTATAGTGTGGTTTGTCTTTACCTGCACCACAGGAAAATCTGACACACCATTTCTGAGTAGGATTTACTTATTCTGCTGATGTGTAGACACACATAAATCATGGGAGTTTCCAGTATTCTAGAAGAATACTGGAAGACTGCAAGACTTACAACATCACAGAATCACAGTGTCACGGAATTCTCAGAGTTGGAAGTGACCTGTTGAGATCATCCAGTCTAGCCCCCCTGCTAAAGCAGGATCCCCTAAAACACTTTACTCAGGACTCCGTCCAGGTGGCTCTTGAATATCTCCAGAGAAGGAGACTCCACAACCTCCCTGGGCAGCCTGTGACTGCATCTCTGCAGGTGATGTGACAACACCACTGTAGGTGAGCTATTTTTCCAAACTAGTGATTCTGCAATGACTGAATGTAATTAAAGTATTTCATTAGTTTTATATTTAACCTGCAATTTCGCATTCTGTTTGCAGTAGTATTATAAGCATGATGGAAAGAAGAACCAGAAGGAGAAGGATTATAGGTTATAGGTCATTATAAGTTGCCTTATATTTAATATCTCTAGGCAGTAATAATCTCTGATATAATGACAGTCCCATTTGAAGGATAAAGTGACAGTTTTCTGCAAGTGAGGAGAGAATAAAAGGATTTTTATCAAGTGAATTTAGTTATAAAAGAAGTAATGAATTCTAACAGTGTATTTTCACCTATATACACTGTAGTCCAATTGTGGTTTCTTCTCGAATTTGCTGTGAAATAACCACACAAAGCAAGATTTGCACCAAAGAAAAAGTTATGTAGGTTAGTGCAAGGGGATTTAGAAAAGGAAAATGTAATTATTGGAATATCCTTTGACCTATAATAGTAATTATAACAGCTAGATTGTTTTGTTTAAAAGACTTTATAGGAGATAAAGCTGTCTGGGCAAAGCTGCAAAGCTTAGCAACTTCTTTTCTGTAGCTTCAGTTGCTCACTTCACCCTTTGCTGTTAAACATGGGTGGTGCAATAAATTGGTTTCTCCACTAGATTTCAGTGATAATTCCCTGGTTTCATAACCTTGCTAGCTTTTCACAACCCTTGCTACCTTTTTGAGAAAGCCCTTACTTACTGAGCTGGGGGCTGGGTTCTTTTATGTTTCTTTCATATTATATGTTTTAATACTATATATATATATATATGGCTCATTGTAAGGGGACCCGAAGAGTTTAAATTCAACATCAGTGATTACCTACAACTTTATCATCCTTCCTACAGAGCTGTGCTACTGCAATTTTCATTACAAAGATAGATGATGTTCTGGTAATCTTAGCCAGTTTGTCAGGGACCATGACTCTTTTTAAACAAGTTCTGCTGATCACAAACTTGCAGCAACCAACTAAGTTTTAGACAAATGTTTCCAGTTGCCCTGGCTGTCAGCTCAGCTCTCCCTTTTTGTTCTCATCTCTTCCTTTTTGTGCTCTGCTTGTCTTTCACTGACATTCTTGTGTGTTTTCACTAAAACATATGTTTAGAGATATGGCACATCATTTTGAGAGTAAAGCATCATCATTGTAAGAATAAACTCTCAAGGCTAGCCAAGTCTGAGTGTGTGATAGCTGGACAGAAGAAAGCAGTTTTAATATTATATATATATATATGGCTCATTGTAAGGGGACCCGAAGAGTTTAAATTCAACATCAGTGATTACTTTATCATCCTTCCTACAGAGCTGTGCTACTGCAATTTTCATTACAAAGATAGATGATGTTCTGGTAATCTTAGCCAGTTTGTCAGGGACCATGACTCTTTTTAAACAAGTTCTGCTGATCACAAACTTGCAGCAACCAACTAAGTTTTAGACAAATGTTTCCAGTTGCCCTGGCTGTCAGCTCAGCTCTCCCTTTTTGTTCTCATCTCTTCCTTTTTGTGCTCTGCTTGTCTTTCACTGACATTCTTGTGTGTTTTCACTAAAACATATGTTTAGAGATATGGCACATCATTTTGAGAGTAAAGCATCATCATTGTAAGAATAAACTCTCAAGGCTAGCCAAGTCTGAGTGTGTGATAGCTGGACAGAAGAAAGCAATTTGGCAGTTGCAATGCTTGCCTGAGAAACAGAAATTTAATTTCCCTCCCACTCTAAACTTTGGTATAAAGCCCTTCTATCTAAAGGAATTGAACATGGTGCTGTGTACATTTTAAGTGTGAAGTCATTGCTATGTATGGAGACACCTGCATAGAGTGTATGGGGGGAGTCAAAGACCTTAAGTGAAGTTCTAAAAAGCCAGTTGGAATGAGTCTAACTAGTCAAAACCGAAGTCAGGTATGTATTTTGGGTCTTTATCTCACCTCTCTGCGTGACACAATTCTGATTCTCTCTCCCAAGAACAAATGGTTTGTTTCCTTCTGGTGGGAGGATCACAGAACCTTCACAATACATAGGTGAGGTGGGAAACCCCATCTCAGCCTGAAGGGAATCAAGCCCAAAAAACAATTATTCAGGTCACATTTTTACAAAATAGTTTAAAAATTCCGAAAACAGAAGCAGCTGTTCACTGTTATGAAGCTGAGGTTTTTGGTTTCTAGCAAGCTTTTCCTTTCAGTCCAAGCTCTGGGCACCAAAAGTGTGATAGTGGTTACTGCTGTTCAAACTGATGGTTTAAAAAGAGAAAAAAAAATCAGTTTAGCACCTTAATTGCCCACTATGCAAAATTTGATGGGAATGCTGTTCTCAAATACTGTTGCTCACCCAGCAGTTACTGACTTCAAAGCATGAATTAGAGGGTGATATTCTACAGCCTGTGTGCTGCTGAGGTCAAAGTCTGTGTGACTCTGCTTGTAAGAAGTACTTGGGGAAATTTCCTTTTGCATACACAATGTTTTTCAATTATTTTCCTATTGGCTTTATCTCTTTTCAGGGATCTCATTTTATACTGAGTCCAGGCATCCACTGCTCAATTCAGTGATGCTGGTCAAAGAAAAACCTATCTGCTGATCTGTCAGCAAAGCAGTTGCTATGAATGCCTTCCCATGCAGAAGGCAAGTGCCAGTTAGCCAGCTCCAGCCTAGCTGACCCCAGGTTTTATCCATGGTAACTGGGGACTTCTTGACCAATGCCTTCTCCTTCCCTCAGCCAGAGTCAGGCAGAAGTTGCTACCTCAGTTTAAGATGTTATAGGCTGTACCTATCTGTTTGGCTTCTTTGCTAGGGATTAGATACCTACATCCCAGGGGCATGAAAAATCAGTGTTTGTTTACACCTCTGCTGCTGGAGGCAAATGCCACATTTTAGCCAGCTGCAGCCAGAGCTGCAAGAGGTCACATGTAACTCTTGACACAAAAAGTGCACTAAACTATATACAGAGCAATTGAGGTCAGTGCTTCTGTACATGACTTTGGGTTCTGAGCTTCTGCCAGATTCAGAATGACTGTAGTTAAACTGTTTACAATAGAGCTGAGAAACAGCAGAAAGATAAAACTTACCTGGTTCTTGCTGCATCTGCTTCTCACCACTCCTCTGGGCAGGAAACTGCCTGCAAGTTTGCACGTTGCACCAAAGCAAAGAGAATACCTTGTACAGAGCAGTGTCTTTTAGGAAGGCTTCTGTACATAAAGTGTGTTGCTCTATGTTGACCTCCATTTGTAATCTAAAAACCACATGAGTTCAAGCAGTGTGCCCCAGAGTAACTAGGCACTCACCACAGCAAGTGAAAAGAGCTGTATCTGACTTAGGATAAAACAAGAAAGTGAAGAGTAATGACACACAGGCAATATACAAAGAAATCGTAGTTGACAAATTTAGCTTACAAAGATAACGACCAAGCAAGAAAACACTGTTACTCAAAACTGAAGTTTCCCCTTGAAGAGCAGTATCAGGAGAACAGATTAATAGAGATAAAATTTGGAATGTAACTTAATCTGAGAGACTAAACTTCACAGAGGGTCTTGAGGAGTCCTAGGCATGAGCCCAGTAGCTTAGGCATGAAGTCAGTGCTAGAGAGAGGGGCGTATCTCCAAGTAAAGCACCCCTTTTACTAAATCAGAATTGTAGTAATTAGGGCAGATTGTTATCATTACCACTCTTTTTACCGAGTATTCCTAGTTGTTTTCAGGAGTAATACACCTAAAACGAACATGGAGTTTTCTATTCTGTATAAACAACTCTGAATATCTATTGGTTTTAATCATCACACTCTCTGACTGCTACTTCTTGGAAAGACCCAGCTTACTTCTCACTTCAGAATATTCTCACCTCTGATATTTTCAGGTTGTATTTCCTATTAGCATGAAAAAGCCAAGCTGGATGTAAGTTTGTTTTTCATTTTTATGATTGCTGTGAAAGATGCCATGTCTATTACTACCCCAATCTATTTTGCTGCTATCTTCTACTGCTTGATATATGAAGTTCTTTTAGAGGAGCTCAAGTTAAATGATTGATCTGCTAAGGAGAAAATTAATAGCTGTGGTAATAATTTTTTCCATCATTCCAGCTGCACCTTGAAGAGGACATCTCAGAGGTCTGCACCAGTCAGGAGTGATTCTTACCTGATGTGATTAGCATGGGACACGACTGCTACTGCAGACAAGCTCTCTGGTTTAATGAAAGAGGGAAATACCAAAGTTATATTTTAGGAAGAAGCCTTAGCATAGGAATAGATTTTACAGGGACAACTGGAAGGTCTACTAAGGCTCCTGAAGCCATTGTTGGCATTACCTAATGTGATACCTACATCAGTTGTCTCCAAAGCAGAGTGCACACATCCCAAGCACTGTGCAAGACCATCCACTGGGGTGCAGGAAGAAAGTAATTTTGTACCATTAATAAATAAAATTTAAAATATACATCTCTTTCATCTTACACTTTTTAATTTATATGCTTGTGGGTTATAGAATGCATATGATATATTCATACAGTGGTACATGTATATAACTTATATATAAATAAATATACATATGTTGGGGGGATGCTCAAAAATGTTTTAATGTTAGTGGTGCATGATCAAAGAAATGCAGAGACCACTGCTCTGTGTCACATTTGAGTTTAGGACATCCTCATGTGGCTAATTTCAAATAAGTAGCACTATTGAAACAGGTTATGTCTTTTTTCCACAACAGAAAATGAAGCTTATGGGTGAATGACAGAGAATGATCAGGCTGCTAAGGTGGAGACATACTTGTGTTTATCTTCTATTTGGATTACTCTTAATGTTTTAAGAAACTCTTTGCAGCTTTCCACACTTTAAATAGAAGGTGAATATAAGTTGGAATGTCAGTGTTGCAAAACCACATGTCTGTTCTGGAGAAATACCTCTGGCAGTGACTCCAGCATTTGTGATGCAAGGTGAGTGAAACAACCATCCAGTGCTCCATCAGTAATGAGGGCATCTTCCAAAAATATATCTTTGAATTGGGGAAAAAAAAAAAGTATTTTAACAAATATTCTAAAATAGCTTTATCAGTGATTAAAGGAAATGAAAAGAGGGAGTATGTGTCTCAGTGTGACACATGTTTTTATTGGCAACCTGCAGCAGAAACGCATCCTGTGAGAAAAGACTGAAGGAACTTAATGTGTGTTAAAAAATCAGGTAAGAAAATAAATCATACTTGGGAGCAGAAGTAACTCTTTTCACTGTTTGTTGGGCTGACAGGAGTGTTTGATTTGTGGTAGTACCTGTTCAATCTTTGTAGTTTGAGGAGACTGAGTTTGCCTAGCATGGAGATAAAGAGTGTTCACAGGGCTTATATAGGAGGGAGCTCATTCTCTGTGTTCAGGGTGGGTAAGACTGGGTTCCCAGGCTCCAGATTGAGTAAAGAAGAGTCACATCAAGAAGACATTTTCTTCTTTCTAATTTAAAGGTCCCACTTAAACAAATTGCCTGAGGAAATTATAATCCCTATCATTCTTTCTAAGAAGATGTTAGATCAGAAATTGTTTCATTATGTCAGAAATTTTATTATGTCAGAAATTGAACTGGTTCTGCCATAGGGAAAGGATATGAACAAATAAGAACCCATCCAGACCTATTTGTTATTTTACATTTTCAGTCACACAGGCTAAATCCAAGTTTTGGTCTACCTTTCCTTTGTCAGTGAGACAAATTCCAGAAGAGTGAAACTCTCCAAATGAATTGTTGATTTATAAATTCCCCCAAATCCAATGGAATATAAGTGATGTGCTCATATTTTGCTATACTAATTGCATAATTCTGTAAAATGATATTGAGCTGAATTTTATTCACATTTTATTGAAAATGTCTGTATGGAATTTGTGCCTGACCATAAACACCAATAAGGGTGTGAAAAACCTCCCTGTTTAAGGCAAGAGCTCTTTTCAGAAAACAGAGTTTCAGTGTTATAACTAATGATAAAATTAATTTATTTAGCTAACTAAGAATTTAGCTAGTTCTGTATTTTCACTCATGTTTTATGGTGCCAAAAACTTTACATACATATATATGTATCTCAGGAAAAGGATGAAGTTTTCAGAACTGCTTATTGAATTTTAAAGTCCAAGTCAGTTTTTGCCTCCCTAAGTCACTTAGGCTTCAAAAAGAAAGTATCACTTTCCAAATGTCTGCTAATGTAAAACGTGGGTGAAGTGCCTGCAACTGCAGAAGTGAGTAGTAGGGTGGGGACAGAGCAACCACAAAAAAACCCGAAGTCAGGTACCTGCTCAGTTTATTTTGCTTGTGTTTCATGGATTTACTGCAGGGAAAGGGACTGTTCTTGTCTATCTGCATGCACATGAGCTCAACGATCTGCCCAGAAGAGAAGTGAAACTGGTGTAGTGAGAGTGAGGGAAGGTGGGTGAGACATGAACACTGGAGAGACAGTGGAGTGGAGGAAGGTGACCTGGACTGGTGTTAAGGCATTGTGGCCAGCTGGTAAATGTGAAGAGAAAATAGACTTTTCTGTGAAAAGCTTTCGCTGTCCTGGACAGACATCTGTGGCTTCAGACACTGTGAAGAGATGTCAGCACATTTGTGCAAAGCTGGTGAAAATGTTACTGAATTAGCACTCACTGGCTGCATTCAGCGCTTATGAATACTCAAGTCAGCATTCTACAGAGCTTTTTAAGTATTCCAGGTAAAGCAAATACATTATAATTAAGCAAAAGGTTCTTTCCATGAAGAAAGGCTATTACGGAAGTGGCTTTTTTGGTGTTTTGTTGGTTTGAGGTTTGTTTTTTTTTTTTCTGTGGAAGCATTAGTGAGAAGAAGTCTGGTTTCTGTCTTCTCTCCACTGTTTTTCTCCCAGGGCAATTATCTGTCAGCTTAGGATAAACCCCAGTGAGCCACTGGAAAAGTACAGTGGTTTTCATCAGTTTCTACATGAATTTTTTTGAGAAGAATGACATGCTATGTAAGGCAATGGGTATCTTCTTTAGAAAGTCCCAGAGCATGAAGTCTTACAGCTTTTCCTCTCCCTCTCTGTTTGATATGACACCACAGCCAGAGAGTTCAACATCATAGCCTGATACCTGCACCTCTCTACTGAAAGGATAACTCCAAGGGAGAAATGTCCAAAATATTTCCTTTTCTGTTCTGTTGTGCTCTTCTGACCAAGTGCTTGCATCTCCACATACACAAAGTAGCTATATTCTGATTTTTCTCCTTAGTTTTGTGCCATGACTTTTATTTAAGATTTTGCTGGAGCCTGTAAAACCAAGTATGTACACAAATAAAAACAGCTGAGAAGTGATCAGACCCTTTTTGCTTTCACTGTCCCATAAGGGTGTTCTAGGGGACGTGAGGGTGGGCTGCCTCATGAGAGTAAGCCAGGAGCCAAGAGTGGCTGCAAGACCATCAGGGCCATGCCCTCCCTAACCGTGTTCATCCAGCAGCACCCAGCAAGGGAGCAGGGATGGGATGGGATGGGAGGGGATGGTGGTGATGACCAGGGCCAGCCCAGAGCCCTGGGTGTTGCAAAGTCCATCGAGGTATAGGGGTGATGGTCAGCAGGTATGAGGGTGGGCACAGGCTGTGGTGTGGCTCAGGCAAGGACCAGGTCCTGAGGATCTGGTCACAAATGTAATTCCCAAAAAAATGGGAAAAGTAAAACTGCCCCAGTGATATTCCCAGCTCCTCTGGGTGGCCCTGAGCAGGAGCAGCCTGGCCTGAGGAGCAGGGAGCGGCAGCAGAGCCGGGGGCTGCCCTCAGGGCCTGGCACAACCATGGTCTCAACAGCAGAGATGCTCTAATTTTTTTCCACGAGTATCACAGGGAAATGCTGCTGTTTTACCTGAAGTATTTTCTTGGAAACATACTGCCTTATCAACAAAGCTGCTGGGTCCCAGCTGGGGCTCTCAGGCTCCTGGATCATGGGGCTAACGCTAGGAAAAACTTGAGGGCCTGGCAGGGACCAGTGTGGCCATGGCCTGAGGAGCTTGTGTTGGGAGTGAGGGCTTTGAGCAAGAGACAAACACTGTCAAGTGACAGCAGTCAAGACTAATAGAAAACAGCTTTTTTTTGCAACTTTGAGGCAGGCATTTTATTGGAAGAAGCAAACCAGCATTATCCTTTAAGGTGTTCTCTCTCTCTGCACTAACACAGAGGCCTTCCTGTGTGGCCTCATTAGACATTCAAAGCAGTGCTTAATTCTCTGGGTTGAGAGTGAATGCAATGAGTCCAGAGCAATCGCACACTCTTCCTCCAACAGGAGAAACAAAACAGGGAGACTGAAAGTTGGGAAGCACTTGGGCACTTGTGCAGTAACAATTCTCTTGTTGATTCATCTTCTGACACATAGGTATTGGGAAGAGCAAACGGCTGTTTCACCTTTTGGGTGATGGGTTTATGGATGTGCAGCTGTACATGGATTCGGCATCATCTTCTACTGCCATTAGGTGTTACATCAAGGAGAGTCAATGAGTCTGAACAGAGTTCTCTTGCTATTTGAGGTATTTGTGCAGCAAGAAATAGGCATAATCAGTAACTCAGTAAAATCCCTGAATGTTTGCCAGACCAAGTAAGCATGACATTTTCAGAAACATCCACCTCCTGGAACAGTGGCAGCACCCAAAGTGCGTTTGATCTGAGGAAACAGCATAATTTCTTGTGTGTATAGTTTCATTCTGACTGACCAAACCTAAATCTCATAAGTGCCTGAACTTCCCAGAAACCTCACAACTGTTTCCCATCAGCTATGGAATGATGGTCACTCTGCCATTCATCATTTTCCTCCTTAGGAAAGAAAAAAAAAAAAAAAAAAAAAAAGTTGATTTCTTCACAAGACTTTTTCAGGAAGCACATTGTTCTCATGTGGCTGCGACTGAACTTTTCAGAACAGAATGTTAAAGAAAAGTCTTTGCAACGGAGAAGAGAGAGGACTATGCAGCTGTAGTGAGGTAGGATAGAGTGGAGCAGGTAAAAGCCTTGAATGTTGAAAACATCATCTTTATTTGTATTTACTCCATACCACCACAAAGATAACTACTTCTTTCAGTGTGGCATGGACTTACTGCTCTCTGGAAGGGACAAAGGCAGACACTTTTGAAATCAGTTTGTCTGCAGGCAGTGGTTAGACCATAGCAAAAATATTAGTGGATAATAATAGGGCTTTAAAGAAAGCTGGGGAGGACCATTTACAAGGGCAGGTAGCAACACAACAAGGAGTAATGGCTTTAAACTGGAAGGGGGGAGATTTAGGTTAGACATTAGGAAGAAATTCTTTACTATGAGGAAGGAGAGACACTTCAACAGGTTGCCCAGGAAAGCTGTGGAAGCTCCATGCCTGGAAGTGTTCAAGGCCAGGTTGAACAGGGCTTTGAGCAACCTGGTCTAGTGGGAGGTGTCCCTGCACGTGCAGGGGGATTTGAACTAGATGATCTTTAAAGTCCTTTCCAACTCAAACCATTCTATGATACTTGATACTTCAGTGCACTAAATATCTTGCTAAGTATCTATATTTATCACTACCTCATCATTCACATGCAAATGTATGGGTGTGATTTGGACTAAATCTTCTGTGCAGTAACAGCTGCCTTGCCAAAACCATCTCAATATAAAAGTCCTAATGGAGTCAAGGAGCTGGTCTGTATGGTCCAGCTGATTCCCTTTAAACAGTTTTTATTTTTGGAAGTTCCACATAGAAAGATGGGCTAAACTTCAGCAGGGCACAATGAAGTAAAAATTAAGTGTCTGATTTCTGCTGAGATCCTACAGGAAGAACACAGAGCTTTATTGACAGTTGAAGTGAAGTTTCATTTATGGATTGAGAATGTCACCCAGCCATGCCATAAAATGAAAGCCAATGTAATTAACTTCCTACTTCCTCATATATGTATGTGTGGTAGAAACTACCATTTATATGTACATGGTAGAAAATTAATCCTGCCTTAAGTATATTGATTTAACATTGAGTTTGTCAAATTGTCATGTGTTCTTGCTTGAAATATCTTGAAACTGATTCTGTGCCAGTTAAGCTGCTCAGAGATAAGGATGATTTTAAGTTTTTAATTGTTGGATGTTGAACTGACTTGGTATTAAATCAAGGTCCTGGCTGTAATTTATAGACAAGTTGTGAGCTAGCTGTAGAGGTCAAGGACCCCATTGCTAAAACACAGGGAAGGGAAGAGGAAAGCAATGAATAATTTGCAATTCAGTGCTTCCTTTTTTTCTGCCCTCTTGTGTGGGTGATGTAAAGTCCATTTTTCAAAATCTGTTTGTCAAACAGCTGAAAAACCGCTCATGTTACTAACTAGTGAGGACTGCCTAGGAAAAGGAAATGCAAGCATTATTTTTTGCCTTGTAGTGTATTGATGATGGTAAAATTCAGCGTAAAACCAGCACGAAGCCACAGCACTAAGATGAAAAGTCTTATGGCACCTGGTCTGAGTCAGAGCAAAAAAAGTCCTTTCCTTCAGAGGTGTTTCAGGTGCATTATTACTGTCACAAGAACAGTAATATGGGAATGAGCTTTCAGTTGCAACCCTCTGTTTGGGGGTCAGAAAGTTGCCATTTCAGTCATACATCAAAGCCATGGCATTAAACATGTTCTTCCTGCCCTGTCTCAGCAGCAATTCCCTGGAAATGAACAACGGGGATTTTCTGCAGTTGCCACTGCCTCAGCCTCGGGAATCCAAAACTGACTCAGCAGAGTCTCTCTTGTATGACCCTGCTCAACCTGAAGCAGTTCTCCATTTTAGCTGAGATGAAGGCACTTGCCCCTCTGTTCTCTAGTCTCAGGCACCTTCATGCAAGGATCTCCTCTGATGTAAAGCCAAGCCATCTGTGCTGAGGTCCAGGCCTGGGAGGCTACCCCAGGAGTTCTGAGGTAGGGGCAGGTGTTTTGTTTCCCATATCTGGAAACTGTCACACTTCAGTCAGGATCTTTAGGATCCTACTTTGAAATGCCTATATTCATGGTATCCCAGCATCTTGCATGAGGACCAACTCCTTGTGGCATTTGCAAACAGGACTGGCTTGCTTTGAAGTTGTTAATTGGACAATACTGAACCTTGATAACTGTATTGTGGGCTGTTGCTGCTTGGCTTTAAGATTTTTCATAGAATTTTTGCAAAACTTTTTAAATTATACTTCAGGGCTCTCTGGGTAAAGCTATCAGGGCTCAGCAGTTGTTTTTGTTGTGTTTTTTTTTCCCAACTCTCTTATATGCATCTAAGCATCAAACAGCCCAAAGAAGACCCCAAAAGTTGGATGTATGGAGAATTCCTTCTCAGCTTCTGCCTATGCAGCATTACTAATCTGCTGGCCCCAAAAGTGCCAGATTTTCATGCTGCTGGTGGCTCCTTATCCCTGCAGATGGCATCTATCCTGAAGGGGAAGTCAGACACAGTAGATACCAAAATCCAAATCTTTTGCATTATTTTAACACCAGTTTACCTGCTCATTGCTGATTAGTACAATCTTTTCAACACTGAGACATCAATTGAAACTTCTGTCTCAGGACCGAATACATATTCTTTGGCACTAAGGGAAGAAAAGTAAATGTAAATAGTATATTTAAAAAGTGCATGAATTTTATGTATATCTAACTTCTTGTTCTTTCCTTCATGTTTACTTGATATTGTTTCTTTAAAATAGAATAGAGCTCCAAATAACAGTGTGGTAACACAAGGGTTGATTTATTCTGCAACAAAAAAGGGTTCTTGTATCTGGAATAACTCAGATTTCTACTGAAGGTACCGCTGTAAACCAGTGCTGGTGACACTTGCGTTTGCATGGCACCACCTGGTGGGTAGCTACGCATCGCTACAGCTACCAAATCCTACATTCATGACGGCAATTGCTGGACGAGTACTTTGAATTTTGTCTACAGCATTACTTGTTCTTTATCCCAGATACACCCACACCCCAGCCCATGGTGAGGCAGAGGCATAGCCAAGTATCTAAGCCTTTATCCCAGAGTCTGCTTTGGGTTTCAGAACTAGTGAGCCAGAACTGTTTCTGGGTTAACGTAGCAGATGCAAAATAATGGGGTTGTGGGGCTGGGAGTGCATAAACCCAGCTCCTGCTTCAATGAACAGTATAAACAAAACCTGGTTTTATAGCATACATAATTGGCATTACTAGTCCTTTACATCTGAGGCAGATGCACTAAGGAAAAGGGGGAATATAGTTGTGTAGTTAGAGAGCAAACTTTCTTACCAGTGTTTGTGCACAGAGAGAGAGGAAAATTTTCATGCTATTATCTCCTGTTTTCCACAAGTTTGACATTCCAAGCTACTTTTTAAAATGTCATTTTATATTTAATAACTTCTCACCTTCCTTTTGGCTTTTCCTGTTGATCTGGAAATATTTAGCTAGCAGCCCATCTCTCCATGCTGCAGCTGCAACAATATGCTGCAGAGAAGGATTCACCTACGTCTTACACCAGCTGGGTGCCTCCTCCTCCTGCATCAGTGCAGCTGCCTGGGATAAGTCAAAATTGCTGGTGATGCTGGATTAACCTTTTTTCCCCAGAGGGAAATTTTCTGTGGACAAATAAAACTGCTTTAAGTTCAACTCCAGATCACCTCAGATCCTTTTTTAATTTTCATTAATTGGTTCCTTTTTGTTATAATTTGAACTTTCTTCTTCCTCTTCTTTTTTTCTCTTAAGAGAAAGTTTTTCATCCCCATAAAAGGTTTGAGAATATGAATCTCATGAGCGACAACCCATAAAGCAAATAGTTAAGAAATAATTTGATTCTTAAACAATCCCTTAGTATCTCTTACAGGTAGAATATCTAGATGCATGGTAATGGCAGTAAGACTTCCAGGTAAAAGTATTAAGGAATAAAAATAGTGTTACGGTCCTATCCCATGCTCTAATTCTGCCACATTTAATTTGAAAGATCTGTATGCACAGCTAGCAATACCCTGTACTTAATCTGCTAGAGCATCAGCTGCATTAACTGGCACTCAGACTCGTGTTTTCAAAAACACAATTGTTTAAAAAACACATACAGAAATCAAATAATTATATCTCTTCATGAGAAATGGGGGAGGAGGGAAGAAAGTAAGTTTTTAGACTTTTCTGTTGTCAAATTTCATCTAAACTTCATGCTAAAATAATTTTGTTTCATATACTCAAGTATACCAAGGCCAGTTCTGTGAAGTTACATGCTGAGTATATGCTCAGCAATGGTAGTAATCAGTTTAACTTATTAAAAACCCCACGAGTTAAGATTTGCCTTTCTGGAGTAAGTCACAACAGATGGAATTCAGCTCATGTAAATTAAGTAGTCTAAAATGTAGGTGTCTGGTTTCATCTTATCAAGTGAGGAGAGATGGCACTTCTAGAAAGATATTTAATTTTATTCCAGGGCAGCTATTTCAGAGAGATGAGACAGGCCACCCTCCAGGCCATGCCCTTCTCTTCAAGGACAGAAATCTAACCAACCAGTGTCGGCATTTTTACACAGCTAATGTGATTCTTATCCATGAAACTGTTGCAGTTTCAGTTGATAAGCACTTGAGCTTTAAACTCACACTTATCTGCCCCGATCGAGTAAAGGAAGATGAAAAGGAAATGATATGTTAGCTAACAAGACAAGGGTGAAGGTAGCTACAAGCTATAGCTGAGCCTAAGAGAAGTTGTTCATTGCTAATACACCTATTTTGTACAACTGGTCAAGTCTAAGTACAGTCATGGTGGCAGGGAAGAGGAGAGTGAGGGAGATGTTTGGCTTACAATTGCTCCTGGACATTTGCAGTTCAGTGCTAGCTTGTGTCTGAGTTTTGGCCAAGGAGTGGCAAGTCCCTGCTGGTGGTCAAAGCTCCCTGGTTTCTTTTCTGTCTGAGAGTAAAGCAGAGGGTGGGCTGAAGACCACTGGGTCTCCTCTAGTCACAGTCTCAGCAGCCCTGGGAGAGGCACGTCTCACTTTCACAGCAGGTCAGTGGGGCAGTACATGCCCTGCAGCAGTCTGAGAGCCTGTTTCCCAGAACAGTCTTGTATTGCATCCAGCCAGAGCCTGCTGAAGGGAAACAAGCTGGGGAGAGCAGGGATAAGGAGCAAAGACACTGAAATCAGCATTTATTTATTTTTTCCTGAAGCTGACCTCCCATAAGTTATAGTAACAGAGGAGCATTGCAGGCTCATGGAATAGGGGCCAGGTTGGTTATCCCTCCTGCTGCTTCTCTTCCCTTCCCTAGGACAACAGTTGTTTGCTCCTGCCTTGTTCTGGCAGTAACAGAAGGGTGCTTGTGATGCCAGCTGTAGCTGTTAGGGAAGAGAGAGCACAGCTCGTCTTGAAAGAGGGAAGCTGGGACTTCTGCAGTGGAGGAGGAGGACCTTGCTGCATGTGGGAGAAAGTGCCTGCCTTCATATGGAGGAGGAAGGAGGTGTCAGCTGAGGCTTCTATATGTGTGATGAAGAAAATCAGCCCACCAAGCAATTCAATCTTAAACGCATTTAGTGAAGCTCAATGAGCTGCTTTTACTGACGTACTAGCCTTGGTTTTTATCCTGTTTGCTCAAATTCTTTCTCCTTTATAAGTTTTGGTATTCCCTAATGCTTCCTCATTAGGGAAAGCAAAGGGTGTCATGAAATTGCTGATTTAGAAAACACATTTCATTTTCCCCCATTGTTACCAAAAACAATGGATGGAGCTGAAACCTGCAGGAAGTATCCCTTATCATCAGCAGCCACAGGCTCCATAAACATTCAGCCTATTGCTTGTGATGCCAGCTGTAGCTGTTAGGGAAGAGAGAGCACAGCTCGTCTTGAAAGAGGGAAGCTGGGACTTCTGCAGTGGAGGAGGAGGACCTTGCTGCATGTGGGAGAAAGTGCCTGCCTTCATATGGAGGAGGAAGGAGGTGTCAGCTGAGGCTTCTATATGTGTGATGAAGAAAATCAGCCCACCAAGCAATTCAATCTTAAACGCATTTAGTGAAGCTCAATGAGCTGCTTTTACTGACGTACTAGCCTTGGTTTTTATCCTGTTTGCTCAAATTCTTTCTCCTTTATAAGTTTTGGTATTCCCTAATGCTTCCTCATTAGGGAAAGCAAAGGGTGTCATGAAATTGCTGATTTAGAAAACACATTTCATTTTCCCCCATTGTTACCAAAAACAATGGATGGAGCTGAAACCTGCAGGAAGTATCCCTTATCATCACCAGCCACAGGCTCGTTAAACATTCAGCCTATCACATTTACTGCTATGTTTCTAGAACCAGAAAACACAAACAAGTCACGACATATTAATAAAAGCTGATGCAGCTCCTCCTCTATGGGTGTAGGAGTCAACAAGGAAGGTGAATAATACCCCCCATATCTGAGGTGGAGCAGGAGGAATCTGCAGGATAGGAAATCCAGTACAAATTAGTTCATGCTGGGGAAACCAGGGAAACACAAACCATTTTTATCTTCTGGAAACTTAGATGTGCTCAGAGACTTGAAAATCTACCTGCCATCTAGCTGCCACCAAAATCAAAATCCCTAAATTTCCCACCAAAGCCTTAAAGTTAAGGTTAAAGATGCTTCAACATTAGATGGGGAAAAAGAAATCAAACCCAGACAAAAATTTGCTTCCGTTCCTAGCAGGGGCTTTTTCTTGTCACAAAGCCACAGTGTCAGACTATATCAGAAACAACTAATTCCTGGAAAATTATTACCTTTTTTTTTGGATTATTATTATTATTATTTTACCTTACCTCATTTGGCTCCTGGCTGCTGCTTAGGAATTTAGTAAGTGCTGACTTGGTCAGTGAGGACCAATTCAAATGCTGCTGCAAGTGATTATGAGCTGAAATTTTACTCTCAGCTTACTGTCTCTCTGCCACTGGATCCAGCTTCCCCAAAGGAGTCCAGGTCATGTAGGAGGAGAAGTGGCTCACAGTGGTCCAGCAGGTTGGCCACCTCGACTGGGATAGCTATTGCTGCTTTCAGTATCCCCATTAGAGCCACAAAAAATATGCAGAGGCCTTTCTCCAAAGCTCTTCTGATTCATTTGCTCACTCATGGGTGTACTTTACTGCAGCTATAGTAAATGCTCCCACACTTGCCACTGGTTAAAGAGCTGTAAGCCCCATTCAGTGGCCTGCTCCCTTACTTTCAGTGGAGGGAGAAGGGAGGTCCAGCTGGCATTCAGCTGCTGCTGCCTGGCCTGTAATATTTGCATGTGACACCATAGGGCCTGTGGGAAGATTTCGGTGCCAGTCAAATAATTGAGGACACCTGTGTTCATCACTTCAGGAGCTTGGCATGATGGCAGAAGTCACCAGGAGGCACTGTTACCTACATCCTCTTGTGTTGGCTGGAAACCTCTCTTCACACCTCCCTAACTTTACAACAGCAGGAGCTGAGGCAGGTGCAAAATTAGATTTTTCTGAGGTGGCAAGTGGATCCTGTTGGGAGGAGGAACAAAACAGTGAAACCCCACATAATGCACAGGGAGGAAACCCAGGGAGAGAGAATGGGACCTTCCCTGTGTCCGTGAAGGAAAGGTGCATTTTAGCCTCCTAATTCCTCCCATCTCTCTCCACTGGTAGCTGCTGTGGCAGGCTGTGCAGTGAGGAGCAGCAAGCAGTGACCACCCCCCCCTCTTGGTGGTGATGGCCATCAGCCAGGCTGAGCCACCTGCTGAAAACAAGCAGCTGAGTGGGCTAAAAGCAGAGGTTGTCCTTAGGCTGCTTGCCCATCTCTGGTCTTGAGAATGACCCCTCTAGCACAGACCAAGGTAGATGCTGCAAAGGTATTCCTAGAGCTGTGTGAGTTCTTCCCCATCAGGATATTTACTGGCAAGATTCCAGAATAGGCTGGTGCCAGGGCTGCATGTTCTACCACCCCCACCCCCCCACTCCATTTGGGAAGCTGCAAAGCTACAGATGCTCTGGACACAGGTGGAAGAGATAGGGAAAGGTGCCCTGCAGTCCTGAGCACAGCACTGGTGCCTGCTGATGCAAACAAGGACACAAGACCCCCTTCCTGTGTAAACAACCAGGTTTTTACCCCCATTTGGGACAATATGCCTTAACAAAAAAGAAAATAATAATAAGAATAAAGCAAGCATAGGTGTAAATCACACTAAATTTATGCAATTGTAACATGTAAAGCACCTTCTAACCAGAATCCTGTTAGCAAGAACTGAACTGAATCTGGAACGATAAGAAGATGAAACTGGGGAAGAGAAGAATTGAGTAGGGGTGAAAATCATACAGTCATGGAAACATGTTTTTGGTGAAAATACAGAGTATCTAAGACAGTATGCATTACATTCAAATGCCTGAATTACTAAACATTGTGGATAAAAACAACCTAAAAATATTTTTATTTCTCTATTAAAATGCATTGCATTTAGTCAGGGAAAATAAAAAAGGAAAAAGGTTTCTGACGTGCAAGGGAACTTGTTGCTTTTATATATATATATGCATATATATATGTATATATAAAATAAACTGGAAAAAGGGAGGGTTTATTTTTTACCCATTCAGCTTTCTTTCTTTAAAAAATTGTCTGAGTAGTTTCAGAAGAGATACCAAATCCATCCTCCCACTGCGGTAGCCATAGCTAACAAATCAGGGGGATGCCCAAGTTTTACACAGTGCACTGCCCTGCCAGCCCTCAGCTTGCTCCCATCCCTGTAGCTTCTGGATGCCTTGGGGTCCGTCTGTGAAATTCCACCTTAACCTGACCAGCAGCACTTTGCTGTAGAGCACGAGAGCCAAGGTTGCCTGCTGTCTCCAGGAAGTAGTCAGCTCCTTGGCCCCACTTGGTCACCCTGCAGCTGTTGCCTTCTGTGGGAAGGGGAGATATTCCAGCTCAGGCCACATGCAGCAGCCCCTGGCAGTGCCCAGGGAATTGGGCACTTAGAGCTGCTCCTCTGCTGTGCATCTTCTTTAACTCTTTGCTTCCACTTAGGAAGACACCCCATGCTTTACAGCACAGGAAGAGCAGACAGAGGCTTGCTTTGAGGTGTTTGTTGTGCTGAAATGCCTTAGAAATGCTGCTTTGACTCACAGGTCTTTTTGTGCTTTCTCCCCCCCTCTCTAGCAGCAGCATTGCAATTATTCAAAAACTTCATACTGAAAATGAATTGATCCCACTTTTTTATTATTGTGCTGAGAAGAATATTAACAAAAGGCACAAATGAACATCTGAAGATGCATTCCTGAGACATACAATGAAAATGCAGATATGCCAAGAACTTCCTGAGGGAAAAATTGCAGAATTGACAATACATGTACTCTGGAACAGCTACACATAGCAGTTTCATTTGGGACCTGAAAAGATTGTTATTTTAGAGGTCAGATAGCAAAAACCACAGAAGAGTGTATACTGCTCTCTGCCAGAACATGACTGCAGCTTCTTTGGGAGACAATTATTGGCACTAAGTGTAGCTCAGTGAGAACAGCAAGAAAGGAACTGATCTTCCTTAGCATCAGGATACTCCAGCATATGAATGTCTCTGAATTAGAAATGCAATGTATACATTAGTGCAGGGACCCTGCACAATGCTGGACTACATTTCTTGGGCTTAAAAAAAAAATAATAAAAAAAAAATCTTCTAAAGCTTCTTTCCCGTTTGCATTGTTAAAGGAAATGACTGAAGACAATACAATAAACATTTGGTCATGCAGCAAAGAAATATCTGGACTGAGAGCAAAATTCATTGTTGCCTGGGTCAAGGGTAAGGACAGATGAGTTGACAAAGCCTGCTGTTAAAAACTGAATGGCAAAAAGACCCACAGATTAACTTTGATCTCTCTACGTCAATTTGGCTTCCTCTTTGCAATCAGTGTTTGCACTGTTGATACATTATATGTGCGTTTTCTAATGGTTTTGGTGCTTTTGTCAGCCATTTATGGGCATGGCCCAGCATGTTATGTAGCCCTAATATCTGCAGGATTCAGCAAAGCATAGCACAGTAGAAAATCCGCCTGGTGCTTTGCATCTCTCCTCCCTCTGGGCACTGGCCTTTCAGCCTCAGCTGGTGCACAAAGTCTGGTCCTTGGTCAGTGTCCACCACCAAGGTGCACTGGCCACAGGAGTGGCTCTGTGGGCCCTGGCTGACCTCATGAAAGCCTGAGCCATGCCTCAGCTGGAGCTCTGCAGGTAGCTGAGCCTGCAGGTTTGTATCAGGCTACTGCTCCTCTGGAAAGCTGCAGCTGAAAGGACACCTGCCACAGCAAGGGCCTTGGGACAGTTCTCTTCCACAAGCTGCCTAGGCACTCCTGTAGAGACTTCACGAGCCATCCTGCCTTCATCTTTGCTTCTTTCCCCTCCCTGCTGCCCGTGGTTCTCACTGCAAGTCCAGATGTGCTGCCCCGCTCTCACTCCCTCTTAGCTGCCCCCCCTGAGCATCCCAGGAGCTGTGCACAAACTGAGTTCTTCCCCGAGTCACCCCAAATACCTTCCCTGCTCTGAGTGGGAGCTTTCTGCATGCACAGCTTCACGAGCAGAGTGACAAGGATGTAAGGAGCAAAGCTGTAGTCCCATGAGGATGGTGGCAAGGGTGGAATCACTCCAGGAGCTGCATGGTTTTAATCCCACCTTAGAAGAACTGGGAACAAAATTCGACCCTCACTTATTGTATCTGATGATCTTCAGGAATAATTACAACATTGACAGTACTGACTGATGTTCATCTTGTAGGAGTAAGATCCAGATTTCTGGTTTGAGATGCAACATAAGCCCCTCGGAAATACAGACCACCTAACTTCTCTCTCTCTTGCACACCTTTTCCTTTCTGCAAGAAATAACATCAAATCTTAATGAAAGGATTTCTTGCTGAAAGGATTTCTTAGCAAATGTTAGACTGGAAAAATCAACAGCTTTTCTGAATGTAACTGCCACACATTTAATAATTAATAAGCAGTAAGATCATCTGCTTTCCTCCCCTCCCTTGTATTTTTTTCTTAAAAAGAAGGGGAAAAAACAGATTTCTGTTGAGAAGTGGATGACACCTTTTAGCAACGGTGCATGATAAATTAAGAACTGGGTGGAGTGCTTCCTTCCTGTAATCCGTTTGTAATCAGTGAGAGGTTAGAGACAAATAGGATGTCTTACATAAAGTCTGAAAAACAACTTTTTAGTTATAAAAAAAGAAAAAAGAAAACGGCTTTCCCACCTACCAGACAGGCCTACCCTGAGTCCTCTTAAAGACCTGGATGAGGGTCCCCCTGTCTTAGGGGGTGGAATCACTGGTGCTGGCAAGCTGATAACTGTTTCACCCTTATCTTCCCTTGGTGTTCAGTAGGCAAGCTTCTATCTTGCACACCAATCATACCTAGTTCTGCAGGTAGAAGTAAACGTGTCTTCACTTAGCAGGATCTTTGGTAGCAGTCAAGTCTTGACTGAATCTGCTTACCCAAACATGGGTAAATGCAATTTCCCAACAGCTGGGTGGTGCAAGAAGGAGACAGAGGAAGGGGAAAAAAAAAACCCCAACAACAAAACAAAAAAGCAGCCCAACAAAAACTTGCAGTGATCCCACTGTCCTAGATGAGACAGCCACAGCCTTGTTTTTCAGTACCTGCTGCTCTAGAACTCATGGCTGCTCCAAAACATCTACTTGGCATATTCCAATTTGTCACACTCTACAGCTGGGCAACAAAACAAAAACAAAACAAAACAAACCCAACAAACAGCTTTCCAAATATGTGCAAAAAAACACTGAAGCACTTTAGTTGTTAAAAGCAAAAAGCAAAACCAAACTCAAAGTATTACAAAGATACTATTTTTTACCATGAAAAAAAAATAATTTCCTTCCATAAGATGAGTATATTGACTTTTGCAGGAACCAACCACTTTACTGCCTGTTTTGGCCAAGAGTTAGAGAGCTCAGTTGCAAGAAGCTAGAAAGCTGGGCAGCCTGAAAAAAGGCTTTTCCCACATGCTCAGCCTTTGTTTGGGTTTGGTCTAGATGACCCTTAAAGGTCCCTTCCAACCCAAACCATTCTGTGATATATCCCTGAGCTTGGTAAATCAGGGAACAAGCAGACAGGAAGCCTTGGTTTCCTGCTAGTCTGCCCACCAATCATTCAAGAGTCTGAGGTGACTGAGTTCTGGCAGGAGAAAAGCCCTCCTTGTGGCTAAGGTAACCAAACAACCTTGATAATCACCATGCCTGAACCTGTATGACACAGTAACAGAACTTCGTAATGCAGTTTTTGACCAAACCCTTGCGCCTATTGACTTCCCTTGGTCAGTCCCCAGGTGTTTCAAGGCATGATCCCAGAAACTGAGACCCAATAATCTGTCCACTTTGGGAAAACTTTGGCTGAAGTGGTTTTACTTGCATCTCCTAGGAAATATGGGGCAGAGGGTGAGGACAGAGTTCAGCTCTGGGGAAACACTCTATTGCTTCAACCATAAGACTGCAGAGAGATCACTGAACCACTGCCTTCTGCAGAACCATAGAGATTTCTCTTTGGAGCTGACCCACTCTTTAGGAGGAAATCAGAGAAGTGGATACGTGGTCTTGTCAGCAGAGATCATCATGTCTTGGAGACCCATCCCAAGTAGGTACCTGGAGAATCACAACAAATGAGTGCATTACCCTCCAATGCCAGTCACCTGAGCTGATCACTTTTCTTGTCCCTGTCTAGGAGAAAGCTCCCTCTGCAAAATGGACTGAGATCTGGATCCTGTCTTGTCCTAATCTTTTTCCCACAGAAATAAGACTTGAAGTGCTCAGTCCTGAATCCAGTCCTCACACAGGAATTTAAATACATCTTTAACAAAGATACATGTCAAACAGAATTGAATTACATGACTGGTAGAAAAATGCCTCCAACAATTAAGCACAGAGGAAGAAATTCTGATCCCTGCATTATTTCTTTTTTGCCTGTTTAATGTCCCCATTACACTGCCAGGGAAAATTAAGGGAGACCCACTTATATGGGGATTATACCCTGAAACAGAAATAATAGCAAGGAGGAGAAGTCACCTTTAAAGTTTAACTGAGTATTTGGATTATCAAACTGAAATCTGGTGTTAGTCAGACCAGCAAATCAGTCAGCAATCACAGTTTCCTAAACGATTTCAGAAGCAGTTATTAGTTTTCTCAAAGTTGAGTCAATTCAAGCTAAGGCTCTAGCCACTTTTTCTGTGCTGGTGGTTTGATTCAGTGGGAACTTGTGTTCTGTTGCATTTCACTGCAATCTGCAATGGTGGCAATGATCAAAGCTGCAGTGATTGGGTGGTCAAAACCTTAAAACCTCTGGAATACTGAGAATGAAGGAAAAAACATTAGGAATTTTCAGTGAATCAAGAAATGTGTATTTTATTTTTTAGCTGATGAAAATTTGATTTTCACCCTAATGCATCTCTTCATGATAGTTAATGAAACTTGTAAAATTTGAAACATTTGTAGCCTGAAGGATCAAAAAGTAGAAAAAAGCTCTATTTCTAGATGCTGTTTTTTAACTGAAAGAAGATTGTTGTTAAAAAAAATTACAACATAAGAAACAAACCAAATCTCATTAGTTTTTAGGAGGTCTGACTGAATATTTTTTGCACATTTTGAGGTTGTGATACTGAAACTCCTTCCTGTTTACCTGTAGGCTCATGGTGAGAAGAGAGTCTGGCAGCTGACAAAGACTGACAGTTGATTCAGTTTATGCATGTGAAAGTGAGAGGAGTCAAGGGAAGAAGAACTTGAGACTCTGTCCTACAGCCATGTTTAATGGAAAACTTCTCAATGTTTCTGCTTATGAAGCTGTATGATCACAGAATCACGGAATGGTAGGGGTTGGAAGTCACCTCTGAAAATCGTCTAGTCCAACTTCCCTGCTAAAGCATCATCATCTACCTTAGATAACACAGGAACATGTCCAGACAGGGTTTGAATGTTTCCTGAGAAGGACAGCCTTCCTCTCTGGGCAGCCTGTTTCAATGCTCTGTTACCCTCACAGTAAAGAAGTTTTTCCTTATGTTTAGCTTGAACATCCCAGGAATCATAGAATCATCATGATTGGAAAAGACCTCTTAAGGTCTTAAGGTCACTGAGTCCAACAGTGAAAAAAAAAAAAAAAAAAAAAAAAAAAAGGGAAAAAGCACAAAACCACAACCACACACTCCACAGAACCAACAACAACACCAACCCCAAAAAACCCACCATGCCCACTCATGCCCTGAAGTGCCACATCTACACATTTCTTAAGTATTCCAGAGATGGCAACTCCACCATCTGTTCCTGTTCCAAAATCCACATCCAACCTGTTCTGGTGACTAACTGGAGTTATGCTTCAGTTTGTCCTGTCACTGGACACTGCTGAAATGAGACTGGACCCATCCTCCTGACACCTGCCCTTTAAATATTTATAAATATTTATGAGATTCCCCCCTCAGTCTGCTATTCTCCAAGCTAAATAGACCCAGATCTCTCAGCCTTTCCTCATAATAATTTTTGGGGCCCTGCCCTGAGCTCCTTCCAGGAGTTCCTGATCCTTCATGAACTGAGAAGCCCAAAATTGGATGCAGAACTCCTGGTGTCACCAGAGCAGAGTAGAGGGGGAGAATGACCTCTATCCCTTCATCCAGGTCATTAATTAATATAGTCAATAGGATGAGACCCAATATGGACCCCTGGGGGACTCCAGTAGACACAGGTCTCCAACTAGACTCTGCCCCACTTATCACAACTTTCTGAGGTCTGTCTTTCAACCTTCAACAAATCCCCAGTCCACCTCACTGCCCAATCCACATTTCTTGAGTTTGGCTGTGAGGATGCTGTGGGAGATGGTGTTGAAAGCCTTGTTGAAATCAAGGTAGACCATGTCCACTGTCCTTCTCTCATCTATCCATCCAGTTTTGCCATTGTAGAAGGCTATCAGATTGATCAAGCATGACTTCCCCTTGGTGAATCTATGCTGATTACTCCTGATGAACCTCTTCTCCTCAACATGCTTTGAGATGGCACCAAGAACAAGCCAGTTCTATTACCTTTCCAAGGATGGAGGTGAGGCTGACCAGTCTGGGTCCTCTTTCTTACCCTTTTTGAGGACTGGAGTGGCATTGGCTTTCCTCCAGTTCTCAGGCACCTCTTCTTTTATCCATGACTTTTCAAAGATAATATGGAGTGGCCTAGCAATGACTTTGACCAGTTTGCTCAACACTCATGGATCTATCACATCAGGATCTATGGACTTGTGGATGTCCATTTTACTTACCTAATCTCTAACCCAATCCTCTTTGACCAAGGCAAACTCTTCCTTTCTCCTGACTTCCTCTGTGGTCTCAAGGGTCTGGGAATCTTGAGGGCTGGCCTGAGCTGTAAAGACTGAGGCAAAGAAGGAATTCAGTAAGTCTGCCTTCTTTATATCCTTTGTCACCAGGGCACCCACTTCATTCAGCAGCAAGCCCATATTTCCTCTAGACTTCCTTTTGCCTCCAATGTACTTAAAGATGCCTCTCTTTTTGTCTTTGACCTCTCTTGCCAAATTTAATTCTAAGGAGGCCTTGGTTTTTCTCATTACGTCCCTACATCCTTTAACAACATTCTTGTATTCCTCCCAAGAAGTCATCCCCTTCTTCCATGATCGATAAACTTCTTTCATCCTCTCAAGTTTATCCAGTATCTCCCTGCTCAACCATGCAAGTCTCCTGGCTCTCTTACTTGATTTCTTACTCTTTGGGATGCTCCAATCTTGAGCTAGGAGGAACTGGTGCTTCAATATTAACAAGCTTTTTTGGACTACCCTGCCTTTTAATACCCTATCCCATTGGATTTCTCTAAGCAATTCCTTGAAGAGGTCAAAGCTAGCTTTTCTGAAACACAGGGTTGTGACCCTGCTAGATGCTCTGTACCTACTGTATATGAATTCCAACATCTCATGGTCACTACAGCCAAGGCTGCCCCCAACCTTAATGTCTTCCACCAGTCCCTTTTTCTTTGTGAGCACTAGATCCAGTAGTCCACCTCTCCTTGTTGGCTTCTCCACCACCTGAGTAAAGAAGTTATTGTCAATACAATGCATGAACCTCCTGGACTGTACATGCCTGGTTGTCTAGCCTTACCAGCAGGTATCAGAGTCACTGAAGTTCCCTGTGAGAACCAAGGGCTGTGCTTGTGAGGTGACTCTCAGCTACCTATAGAAGGCGTCCTCAACATCCCCATCCTGATCAGGTGGCCTGTAATAAGCACCCACAGCAGTGTCTCTCATATTAGCCTGCCCCTTAATCCTTACCCACAAGCTCTCAACTAGCTCTTCTTCTACCCCCAGGGAGAGCTTCATACACTGCAGTTGCTTTCTCACACAGAGAGCAACTCCACCACCTCACCTTGCTGGCCTGTCTTTCCTAAAAAGGATGTAACCATCCCTGACAGTGTTACAGACATGTGAGCTTTCCACCATGTCTCAGTAATTGCAATGAGCTCATGACTCCACAGTTCTTCCTGTTCGTTCCCCATGCTGCGTGCATTGGTGTAGAAGCATTTCAGAGAGGGAAAAATATTAGCATGCTGCCCCACAGGTGCTGAGCTACTACATCCTGGAGCCTCTCTGGCAATCTTGGTTATGTCTCCATCCCCCTTCAAAACTAGTTCAAAGCTCTCTCAATGAGCCTTGCTAACCCTTGTCCTAGAACCCTTTCCCCCCTGTGAGATAAACTTTTACCATCTGTTGCCAGCAGGCCTGGTGTCTTGTAAATCAGGCCATGGTTAAAGAACCCAAAGTCCTGCTGGTAGCACCAGGCTTGGAGCCAGGAATGGCTCTGCTGGCCATGATATATAGCCCTAGTTTGAAGAATCACCCAAATGTTTTGGCTTGTGTTCAAAAAAAGCAATTAAGCACCTGTTTTCAATGAGGATCCTGAGTATCCCGGTTATTTCTGTGAAAGGACGAACTTCAGGTGCAGATCACATACTCCTCAGTGCTTCACAGGAGCACGCCTAAGGAGTCATTAATTCTAGGAATAGTCCTTGAGAAGTCAATGGAAAAACTTGAGAGAATAAAGACTTGATTTGTTGTTTTCATAAAATCTGGATAGCATTACAAATTCTACAAACATGTATGTATCTCCAAAGGAACTCTTACTCGGCTGTTGAAACTCTCAGATTAAGAACCTTGGGAAGGTCTGTTGATCTGCATTGCCTTTATTCAGTATGACTGGCTCTAGTGTAGACATTCTGCAGTGCAGATGCCCAGAGCTGGGAAAGACAACCTCACCACTACCTCAGATAACCTAAACCAAAGGTCTCTTCACAGGCTCAGAAGCGTGGCAGGATGAGGCATCAGATCTGCTGTCATCTGCCCCTGCCCAGCACGGGCCCAGCAGTGCTCACCGCACAAGGCAGGGAGCAGTGCTGGGGAAGGCAATCCTAGCTACCCACTGTGCAGTGATCCAGAATACTGGCCCAGGAAGTGGAAGACCCTTCCATCTGGACAGGTTCAGGCTTCCTAGTCCCACTTTTTGGGATAGTTCCTTAAGCATACAGCTGGGATGTGTACCATTTCCAGGCCTTCTGATGAAACTGGATCACTCTGCTGAGAGGAATCCAAGATCCGAGTGACCACGTCTTCTTGTAAGTAGTAATGATCTAAGAAGAAAACTCTTTCTGAAACTCACTATACATCAAAAGCTGGACATGATGAGCTCTGGTCCTTGTGACTAAAGTCACTGATGTAGTTCATGCAAAGCCTCCAGGCTCACTGACATGTCAAATCCTGCTGTGTCAGTTCAGCTTTGCTGAGAAGAACAGACTCAATCTTCTTGTAGCTTCTATGGACTTTTGACAGGCCCAAACCAAGGTAGCTGGGTGCTTAAGCTGTGAAACTGATGTATAAAAGTGCATTGTTGGTGACATTTCTGTTCTCTCTTGTCTACCAACATTCAAAATGCAGGGAGTGATGCTTCCCTCCTCTGTAAGGTTTTTAAATTAAAGCAGACACATGCCTAGGCAAAGAGACTTCCAAGCTGTCGAAAGGACACGCGTGCATATATGTCCAGGACTTGTTTTCTAAATCATAAATAGTGGAGAAGGGAACAGGTCTGTCTTCAGTGTTGCAGTATGGATTGCTGGAAGTGTTTTCTCTCTCTGCTGTTTTGGTGGGAGGAATCCACTTTGGAGTGCCTGTCCCCCTGCACCTGCACACAGAGCCTGGGTGTCACCTCAGGTTCAGTGAGGAGATGCTCACTCCTCAAAGGCAGCCTATGCTTCCACCTGTGCTTTTGTGTGGAACTAGTCTCTGCTAGCTTTCAGGCTAATGGTTTTACATCATGCTCAGGCCCAGAAATGCCTTTCAGTCAAAGGGGTACCTTCAGCCACAGGGAACAGGCTTTTAGGGGCAGAAACCTTTTTTTTATGCAGAAAAGACCTAACTCCTGATGTTCCAGCATGCCCAACTTTCACCTAGAGAGCCCCTGTGCATAAAAGCATCTTAGACAATATATGCATTGAACGCTTGTCCAGATGCTGCTCCTTTAATTTTTTTAATCTTTTTTTTTTCTTGATCTGTTGTACACCACAACAGTGAAGTCATGTTGAGAATCATTGCTCTCACGGTGCTGAATTGATTATTAGTCATTTCTACACTTCATCGCATAAGCTTCACTCAACAGTAAAATGTACTTGGTCACAGTTACGCAGAAGGCACTGCAAATTCTCTCTTCCATGGAGCTGATCAGAGTAATCTCCTCTGGCCACCTGTATATTCTCAGTGTGGAGCAGAAATCCTGTGCAGGGCATGGTATTAGTTACCAAACTGCAGTGGAAGGGTATGAAGGATTATTTACTGTACTTGAAAAAACGAAGACATTTTAGGAGTGAGGAAGGAGTTAATCGTTGCAAAATACGTGGTCATTTCCTGAGCCCTGTAGTTGGATGAGCACTAGCTTTCAACTATTTCTAATTCTTCTCTGTCATTTAGGAGGTTTTCAAGGTGCACTGTGCATCCCAGACCAGGTAAGGAGTACAGCTTTTCACTTCTTGATTGTTTATTCAAAATTGTTTTTTTCAGTGGGGTCAGACTCAGTCCAGACTGATTTGTTCTCCCTGCTGTTATTTACATCGAAGGGAGAACAAAGTTCATTGCAATCCAAGAAGTACATGTGTTTGTTTGTGCCAGATGATTATGAGCTTTAGAAGTAAAGAAAGAACTGTATGGGTTAATAATGGTGCAGTGATAACGAAGAAGTTATATTACACATGATCAAAAGTCAGAATTATTACAGCAAATACTGCAGTAAAAGAGAAAAAAACTCTTACCACCAGCTTCAAGGAGTTCACTCTGTGCAAACCACTACCAAAATAAGGAGTTCTCAGGTGCACAGTTTGCTTTACTAAGGAGAGGAGTAAAAATCATATCATGTCTTCAGTGGTATTTTTGAAAGGAGGAAGAAAGCTCCTACATATTAGAAGAAAAAAAAAAAACAACCCTGATAATTTTGGACCGGGTTTATATGTAAATCTGGACCTGGTATCTGTCTTTTAGCAGTTGCAGAGTCATGTATTGTAGTCATCCTGAGACTGTTCCTGAGGTTTGTAGCAACCAAACATACACACAGAAACAAGTGTGGAACCGTATCACAAAACAATATAATTTCATCAGGCTCTTTTGATGCATGAAAGCTGAACTCAGACAGACGGGCACCAGAAGGAAGTCTCGTAACACAGTGCACTCTTGCATACTGCATTTGTTGTGTCCTAATAGGCAGGGAAA
>NW_009953799.1:968474-971743 GCF_000747805.2 Chaetura pelagica
GGGAAAGAGAATATTTCTGTGAAGGGTTTTCTAATAGCTCAGAAAAAAAGGCATAAAATAGCCATTTGTAGGGCAGTTATTGTAATAATACGCTGTGAACAGGTCACCCTACAGAAAGTGAAATTGTACATGCCATGAGGATTCCTGGGTGAAGTCATAGACTGGAGATTCGGGTTTTTGGCATTTGCTGTTTTTTTGAGTCTCTGCTTGTAATCAGTCTTAATGTTTGGACATTGGCTCCTTGACTGTGCTCAGTGTTTGGTACAAAGGTTTTCTGGATTTTATACATAGTGGTTGGGAGAATCTAGCTAGCGCTTTCAAAAGGATTTGATCCAGACTTGTAAGTCCCATCAAGGTTTGGATTTCATTCTTAAATCACCTCCACCCTACTTGTGAGATTGCTATTGCTTGGACCTCTGCAATGAATTTCACCCTTAAAAGACTGTAGGAGTCACTGAAGTTTGGTCATTGCCATCTTCAGATGGAGAACTAGGATGGATCACAGTTGATGCCAGAGTTGTGCCTTGGTTTTCTCAGCTTCCCAGCCCAGGTGATGAGATAAAGAATCCAAGACCTCCCCTTGAAAAGAGCTGTATGTCAGTTTAGACACAGCCAAAGAGCATGCCACCATTCTGCTAGGGAAGGGGCTACAGAATGGCTAGAAGCATTTGCATCAGCCTTAGTCTTCTCCATTTGAGTATTGATGCTAAGCAATTTGCTATTCCTTACAGCCCTGTATGACCTTAACTGCTAAATGCCTCCAGCCTGCGCTACAGTTTGCAAGATGAAAGCTGGTTGAAGTGTGCCTCCCCATCTTGCAGTCACATTTCCCAGTTACTGCATAGGCAGAGCTGAAGGAAAAGTACTCAGCAACTTCGTGGGGCAAGAGCAAACTGAACACAGGCCTCCCTGTTGCCAGCCAGCAGCTTACCCACTCCTTCTGCCTTTGGTATCTAGCGGCCCCTCAGGTACATTTGTTGAAAGTGTACATTCATTTTCTGTCATTGAGGGTGCATTTGAGTTAAAATGAGGTGCACCTGCCTGTGCAGGCAATTTTGCTCCCAGTGATGACTGCAAGAGGTCAGTTTCAGTGATTTAAAATGTTTGCTCTCAGCGGTCTCTTTCAGTATGAATATCTTTGGTGTGGGAAAAGGGTGTACTCCTCAGCTCTCTGGCAGACAGAGGCATATGGTGTATGTAGCAGCATAACAGAATAGAATAGAAACAAACCCTAGAAAAACCATTTATTGTATGGTAAATGTGGTCTCCCCTAGTAACTGCTGTGTTCTGGTTGAGCGGCTAGAGGCCAGGAACCCAGCAATCCACAATTCAGCCTCAAGAAGTTGTCTTGTGGTGGACTTTCGCTGTCCTGCTCAAAAATGAAAAGACACCAAGACTATTTCTCAATGCATTTATAAGATGTGGCGTTTTTTCACACATATCACCACCTAACAACTCTGCCTCCTATTTACGTAGTTTCCTGATAAAAAGTTGTGTTGAAGCAGAAGTCCAGGGAACTTCACCACTGACAACTAATGTTTTCAAAGCCCCCAATGGACACAAGGATGTTCTTTATATCAGGCGTATTTATCAACACAGTTCTCATGTTTTTCACAGCATGCAAAATGAGCTTGAAAATGGAGCTCTCCTTTGAAAAACGTCTATAGAAATTGGAGTGCTTGGCCCTTGACTGTTGCCTCAAAAATTTCTGGATGCAATTAGCTCATTTTATAAGTAAATGTCTTTAGGACTGTTGTTCGTGCTTGTTTTCTCTTACTGCCAACTCTCAAATGGGAAGGTCAAGTTGGTGTTCCTCCTGGACTTACTATTTATACACAGGAAACCTGAGAGGGATTCAGCCTGAGAGTTAAGGTTGTTGTTTTAAAATAGATTTTCAATCAGTAATATAATCCCTTTTTTTGTGTAAATTTAGGTGCTAATCAATGAGAAATATCCCACAGGGTTAACTTTCTACATCCTTTGAATCTGGTGATGTCAGTTTGATCTCTTCTCTTTTCACACATTTATGATTGGAAGCTTTCTGTCCTAACTGAAATTTTCCACTGGTTGTCTTGTTAATTAGCATTGAGTATTTAACTAAATCTGAACGCTCAGAGAGAGAGAGATCTGTGCATGCTTCATACAACAGCTCATTTTTTTTAAATGCTATATTTTAGATCTCATTAATATCATAGCAGAGATTCTGCCTTTTTGTTCACAGGCTGATGAAGGCCCAAGAGTTGTTCAGGCTGGTGCAAGGCACATATAAGTTTGCTCCTCAAGAGGTGCACAGTTTTGCCACATTTTCACAATACTGCATGAGAAATTTAGGCTCAGTAGCTGGTGAATCGAAAATAATTTCACCCTGACATCCTCAAAGCTCTCCCAGCTGCTGATTGGGACTTAAAATAACAACAGAAACTACGCACCAGGACTGTCATGGTGAAGCATGTAGAGTTACTTACTACCAGATATGCAGCACTTGATTCAGATCTGCACAAGTAAGAAAGGAAAACATCAAGTCACCAAGACGTATGTCCTCTTTTATCTTTGTCTTCAGATGTGGATATTATGCATTTTTCGTGATCCTGCACAGGTATGTTTTACAGCTCATGAGCTGTGTTTCATAGCGATGAAAGGCAGCATTATCAGTGCTCGTCACTGTTAAGCATTATCTTTAGATGTGCTTCTTTTATTTTTTAGAGCAACTCTGAAAGATTTTTCTTTGGTCCTTTCTGCAGCTCTTACTCATAGAGGAAATCTGATCTGCTATAGCACGGAAACTTCAGCAGTGACCACGGCGAGACGAATTCCTTAGGGAGCTCCCTGTAAGTCTGATCAACATGTAAGATGAAAAGTTCTGCATTTTCTTTGGCAGGATGTTACACGCAGAGTTCAGCTGTATGAGGCAATTGCTGAGGCAGTAAGGGAATATTCAGGAACACAAGTCTCTGCTTTGAGTAGGTGAATAAGGACAAGGAAAGGAATCATCTTGTAAAGACTTTTTTTTTTTCTTTTTTTTTCTGCCACAACTGCTCAAAAATATGATCAGTCTTTCAGACTCTCTATATCATGCCCAGTTTGAATCCTGTTCTCCCAGGATCCTGAGTATACTGGATAGACCCTGTTTCTGAGCTACAATGGTTAGCAGCTGAAGGCTGGGACAGCAAGCCTTTCATACGTTTATTACTACATCTTGTGACAGTGCAGGAATGAAAAGGAAATCCTCCTGGAACACAGAGGGGTGGTGAGAAGTAGGATAGGAAACA